>NC_063370.1:17962183-17997386 GCF_021869965.1 Rhincodon typus
TTTACAGCATCCGCAGTTCTTTTGGTTTTTATTTCAGAAGTGTTAGTCGCTCTATCCCCCACCCCTCGTGCACACTCACCTAGTCTTTGCGTACCCCCACCATGACACCTCCATAGACTCAGAAGTCATGTGGAAATATAAAAGCAAATTCCTACAATCTAATCCATCTCTCACACATGCACACATTTCTTAAAAGAAACTCTTACACATGAGGTCAATTCAAAGCTTCTAAGTTTCTTCAAATGGTTAATCTGTCAGAAAAACAAACTTCTATTTAGACTCCATTTGAAAGACAGCTAAACTTTAAATAGCCAGGATTACTGAACCAGATGGGTTTTTATGACAATTAATTCTTGTTCCAGATTTTTAGTGAATTGAAATTTCACCCTTTGCCACGCTGTGATTTGAACCTACATCCCCTAAGCATTCTTTCCAATTCAGGGTACAACCTGACATTTTTAAAAGCCTACAGTGTCGTCTTGACTCCATGGAAATCTGTCCCGCAGCTTTGTTTGGTGTGCTGAAACTCTTGAATGGGAAACAAAACTACAGTCTTCTGACTCAGAGCTGAGAGGCTGATCTACTGAACCAAACCTGACCTTAAGAAAGCAGTGGTGAGTCATGATCTTGAACCTCTGTAATACAGGTGCTCCCACAGCTATAGGTTGAGAGTTCCAGGATTTTGACCAAGTGATGATGAAGGAACAAGGATATATTTCCAAATTAGGATGGTGCAAAATTTGGAGGAGACGTTGCAAGTGGTAGTGTTTCCATGTATCTGCTGTCCTTGACCTTCAAGATGGTGGAGGTCATGTCTTTGGAAGAGAAGCATTAGTGAATTTCCGCAATGCATCTTGTAGATTGTACACTGCCCCTAATGTGCATTAGTGGTAAAGAATGTTTTGGATGTGGTGCCAGTCAAGTTCTACTTTGTCCTGGATGGTGTCAAGCCTCTTGAGTCTTGTTGGAGCTCAATCATCCAAGGCCAGTGGGGAATATTCCATCACACTCCTGACTTGTGCCTTGTAGATGGTGGACAGGCTTTGGGGAAACGGGACGTGAGCTGCTCACTACAGGGTTCCTAGCTCTGGCACACTGTTACATAGAAGATAGAGCAGTACAGCACAGGAACAGACCCAGCGACCCACTCGTCTGTGCCAATCAAGATGCTATTGTAAACTAATCCCATCTGTCTGCGTATGGTCTAAACTCCACCAGCTCGTGTCTTTGTAAATGCCTCTTAAACTTAGCTATCATATCTGCTTCTAAAACCTCCCTGACAGCATGTTCCAGGCACCAACGCCCTCTGTGTGAGGAAACCTGTTTTTACACAATCATCTTTGAACTGTCTACCTCCCACCTTAAACCTATGTCCCCTAGTATTTGACATTTTCACCCTGGGAAAGGGACTCTAACTATCCACCCTATCCATGCCCCTCATGATTTGATTTACTTCTATCACATCGTCCCTCAGCTTCTGACAGTCTAGCAAAAATAATCCAACTTTGTCCAATTTCTCCTTATAACTAATACACACCAACCCAGGCTGCATCTTGGTAAATTTCTTTTGCACCCTCTCAAAAGCATCCACATCCTTCCTATAGAATGGCAACCAGAACTGCGTACAGTACTCCAACTGTGGTCTCCCCAAAGTCTTATATAGTTGCTACATGACTTGTCAACTTTTATGCTCAATGCCCTGACCAATTAAGGCAAGTATGCCATTTGCCTTCCTTATCAGCTTATTCACTTGTATTGCCACTTTCAGGGAACTATAGACTTGAACCCCAAGATCCCATATCAATGCTCCTAAGGGTTCAACTATTTACAGTGTACTTTCCTTGCATTTGACCTCTCAAGATTCATCATTTTACACATGCCGGAATTAAACTCCATCTGTGATTTCTCACCTAACTTTCTAGCTGATCTATTTCCTGCTCCATTCTTTGATAACCTTCCTCACTTTCCACAACTCCACCAATTTTCATGTCATCTGCAAACTTATTAAGTAGACCACCAATATTTTCATCCAAATCGTGTGTATATATCCTTGCAGGACACCACAAGTCACAGACATCCAGTCAGAAAAACACCTCTCCACCACTACCTTCAGGCTTCTACATCCAGGCTAATTTTGTATCTAACTTGTCAGCTCATCACAGATTCCATGCATTTTGGTCTTCTGAACCAACTTATAATGAGGACCATGCCAAATGCTTTAGTAAAGTTTGTGCAGAAAACATCCATTGTCTTACCTTTATCAAAAATTTTCATCACTTCCTCAAAAACTCAAATCAAGTTTGTGAGACAAGACCTCGCTGCAAAAAGCTGTGCTGAGTATGTCTAATAAGTCCATTCTTCTCCAAATGCAAGTAAATCCCTAAGGGTCTTCTCCAAAAATTTCCCCACCACTGATGTAAGACTAACCAAACTATACTTTCCTGGATGATCCCGGTTCCCCTTCTTGAACAAAGGAACCATATTGTCTATTCTCCAGTCCTCTGTGACCTCACCTGTGGCGAAAGAGGGCACAAAAATCACTGTCAAGGCACTAACAATCTCTTCCTTTGCCTCCTTCAGGATCCTATGATAGATTCCATTTGGTCCTAGGAACTTATCTCATTTTGTCATTACATGGGCTGCTACTACAGCCACCACATTGTCAGCTACTAATGGTCCCCATCAGCAGTTGTTCATTATTCCAGGCTGACCTTTACCAATTCATTGTCTGCCCAACCATTGTTTTCTCTCTCTCTCTCTCTCTCTCTCTCTCTCTCTCTCTCTCTCTCTCTCTCTGGGCTCCATTTCCACCAATTGTTTACTTGTACCCCTACCCCCATCCCATCCTCAGCATATATACCAACATTTTCCTAGCTACTATCAGTTCTGAAGCAGGATCACTGGGTCTGAAATATTAACTCTGCTTTCTGCACAGTTGCTGCCAGACCTGCTGAGTTCTTACAGCAATTTCCATTTTTGTGCCTTAGCTATCTTAATGTTTTTCAAAAAACCCAACACACCACCTCCTTCCTAATATCAACATGAATTAGAGTATCAACAAAACCTCTTTCTAAACTTACCATCATCTGTGTCTTTCTCTTTGGTGGATACCAATACAAAGCACTCATTAAGGATCTCACCCATTTCCTCTGGCTCCACCCATAAATCCCTCTTTTGTCCTTGAGTGAACCTACCCTTTCCTTAGTGACCCTCTTACTTCTAATCTATGTATAAAATGCCTCGGGATTCTTTTTAATCCTATTTACTGAGGAGATTTCATAGCCTTTTCTAGCCCTCCTAATTTCTTTTTATGTTCTTTTCTGCTTCCTTTATCCTCCTCAAGGGCCTAGCTTGATTTCAATTTCCTATACCTTACATATGCTTCTTTTTTCTTTTTCGACTGAACTTGAAATATGTCTTGTCATCAAAGGTTCCTGAATCTTGCCATCCTTATCTTTCACCCTCACAAGAAGATGCTGGTTCTGAACTCTGATCAACTGGCTTTTAAATGGCTCCCAATGTCAGATGTGGAATAACCTTCAAACAAATGCCTTCATTCCAATTATTCTAGTTCCAGCCTTAGTACTGTTGTAAGTAGCCTTCTCCCAATTTAGCATTTCCTATTGTGATGTAGCCATAAGATTTATATGCCTGGTCCAGTTCAGTTTCTGGTCGATGATAACCCAGGATGTTGATAGTGGAAATCTCAGGAATGATAATTTATTCCAGACTGAATCCTGGATGGCAGAACTGATATATGAAATGACTGGATCGATTGCACCTACATTCACGTGAGTTTAGAAGAATGAGGGGTATCTCATAGAAATCTTTACATTTCTAATAGGATTAAACAAGATAAATGCACTAAGGATGTTCCTAAGGACTGGGGAATCCCAAATGAGGGCTCTCAGTTTAAGGATATAGGTGGGCCAGTTAGAACTGTGATGAGAAGAAATATCCTTGTTTAGAAAACCTGTAGAATTCTCTGCCACAGAAAGCGGTTGAGGCCAAAACATTGTATGTTTTCAAGAAGGAGTTAGATTTAGTTCTTAGGACTAAAGAGACCAAAGGGTATGAGGAGAAAGCAGGAACAGGGTACTGTCCAACAGAGTTGGATGATCAACAGTGATCATATTGAATGGTTGAGCTAGCTCAAAGGGCCAAATGGCTGAGCTCTATTCCTGTTTTGTACATTTGTGTTTGTGTGTGACGCCGTTGAACATCAAGGAACAATATTCTTCTTTGTGGGAGATGGTCATTGCCGGGCACATGTGTGGCACAAATGTTGCTTCCCACTTAAGAGCCCAAGCCTGGACTTTGTCCCGTTCTATCTGCATTTGACATGGATTGCTTCAGTATTTGTGGAGCTATGAATGGTGTTGAACGTTGCATAATCATCAACAAACATTCCCACATCTGACCGTACGATTGAGGGAAGGTTACCGATGAAACAGCTGAAGGGACTTAGGGCAACCTTGAACGTTTCCTGCTGTAGTGTCTTGAAGCTGAGATGACTAACCTCCAACAACCATAACCATCTTCTTTTGTGTTAGGTATAGCTCCGAACAGTGGAGACCATTCATGGAATCCCATTGACTCTAGTATTGGTAGGATCTCTTGATGCCACATGTGGTCAAATGCGGCCTTGTTGTTATGGGAAGCCACTGTCATCTCACTGGTAAAGAATGTGTGGAAGCTGCTGCAATGCATTGTGTAGATGCTAAACATTGCGGTCACTGTGCACTACTGGTAGAACTAGTTAACATTGAACCTGGTAGACGTGGGACTGAGTATATGCTTAGTGTTATTGTCATGAACCTCTTGAGTATTTTTGAAGTTGGGCATATATAGGCAAGTGGATCCGTACCTGTAAATGATTTTTATCGTTGGGGAGTCGGGAGTGCATGCTATTGTAGGCATTGTATTTCTCTTGTTGATCTAATTAGTCTGTTCTGTCAGGTTCCAAAAGTCTCTTTTGTTTTATGTTTTGAAGAGTTTGATCTATAATGATTCCATTTCACTTGAGTGGACCTGGCTCACTTTCACTGAAGAGTGCATTCTTTACACAACAGCATCATCAGAAACAGCCTTGATGCTTAAATACTGAGTGTTGCCAACTTTGGGAACTGGCAGAAATACCTTTCTCTAATTGCGCAAAGTGGGTGCATTATTGGTCTGACAGGACGTAATCATTGAATCTTTTTTTCCTTTGTAATTGTGGGTTGCTACTTTGGGATTTTGAAGTGTGACAAAAGGTTAGAGATTAGTGACAAGTTGTTTTCTTATAGCTCAGCACAATATGAAACTTGTTGGCAGAGTTGAAGGTCAATAAGTAACAAAGTAAGAAAATGCAGGGCTTTCTTAAAAGTTAACTTGTATAAAGCTGAGAGATCTTGGTCAATGATAGTGGTAAAGCAAGTTTGTGTTCCAAGTGCTCATACAGAATGGGAGTTAGAGATAAGCACAGGATTCTCATGAATTGGCACAACCTGTACTATGGAAATGTAATCAGTTAGGGAGTTGGGGGACAATGTGGTTGGTGGGCTGTGTTATTAACCCATGACTCTTCTAGCTCTGACTGTAGCTCAACAGATTCAATAAGAGGCTAAGGTTCTCTAGAAATTTGAATAGATCTTACATTTACATAGCAACCTTCACCACCAAGATATCCCAAATTGCTTTGAAATAGTGAAGTGTAGTCATATTTGTAATGTAGGAAATTCAACTGCAACAGCAAGCTCCCCCACAAAAAGCAGCATGATCATGATCAGTACAGACAAATGCATGGCTGAAGAGATGATGTAAGAAAAGATATTTGTTCCCTGGGGTCATTTGGCACAGTAATAGCAGAAGTGGGATTTGAATCAAGCAGGTTGTTTGCATCTCAACAGAGTCAGAAGCAGTGTCCTCCAGGATTGTTTGCCACTGCACTGTTTTATTAACATGATAGGGGATTGGAACCAAGTTATTGCATGATTATGGATAGGAAAGATGCACAGAGGATTAGGAGAGACAGACAGTGCTGGAGGAGGTGAAGTAGGAATTAGGTGGGCAGATTTAAATTACAATACAGTAAGGTATTACTGTAATTCAAATTTACAGTGGTTACTGTAGGTGATCATTGCAGTGGATTATCCAATATCATAGAATGTAGAACATAGTGTGAATGTAAAACACAGTATATAGAATATATATATAATATAGAACATAGTACAGTGCAGGAATGGGACCCTGGACCCACAATGTTGTGCCGAACATGACACCAAATTAAACTAATCCTTGCCTGCCCTTGGTCCATATCCCTCCATTTCTTGCCCCTATTGTACCTACTTCTACCAGCACCCCTGGTAGCATGTTCCGGATTCCTTCCACTCTGTGTTTAAAAAAAAGTTGCCCCTCACATATCCTTTGAAATATTCCCCCCCTCGCCTTAAATGCATGCCCCTTAGTATTAGATATTTCAACTCTGAGAAAAAGATTCTGACCATCAACCCTATCTATGCATCTCATAACTTTATACACTTCTATCAAGTCTCCCCTTAGCATCCGCCACTCTAGAGAAAACAACCCGAGTTTCTCTAGCCTCCATTTATAGCTCATACCCTCTAATCCAGGCAGCATCCTGGTAAACCTCTTCTGCACCATCTCCAAATCCTCCACATCCTTCCTGTAATATACTCTAAATGTGGCCTAACCAACGTCTTATAAAGCTGCAACATCACATCCTGACTCTTGTACTCAGTTTCCCAACTGATGAAGGCAAGCATGTCATATGCCTTCTTTACCACCCTGTCTACCTGGCGTTGCCACTTTCAGGGAGCTATGAACTTGAACCCCAAGGTCCCTCTGTACATCAATGCTGTTCAGGGTCCTCCATTAACTGTATACTTTTCCTTAACATTTGAGCACCTCACACTTAACCCAGATTAAACTCCATTTGCCATTTCTCTTTCCATATTTGTAACCGATCTATATCCCTATGTAACCTTTGACAACCTTCTACACTATCCAAAGCTCCACTGATCTTTGTGTCGTCTGCAAACTTACTAACCCACCCATCCACATTTTCATCCAAGTCATTTACATATTTCACAAACAGCAGAGGTGCCAGAGGTTCGCAGGGATCCCTGCGAACACCACTAGTCGCTGGATAAAAAATGTTCAGGAAGACCAGAAACAAAAGAAAGGAGTGTGTCAGCATTGATTTAAGGTGAACATTGCAGTTTGGATTAGAGAAGAAGCGGTGGAACAGTGGTAAAGTCATTAAACTAGTAATCCAGAATATGGGTTTGATCCCCAGCGTGGCAGATGGTGAAATTTGACTCCAATAAAAATTGTTGGAATCTAAACCTGGTCTAATGGTCAGCATTTATTGTCCATATGTTATTTACTTAGAGCAGGCGGTGAACTGCTTTCTTGAATCACTGGAATCATATGGTGTAGCTACTACCACTGCAGTGTTGGATAGTGTCTCAGAGCTTTGACCCAGTCCTGTGAAAGAATGATGATGTAGTTCCAGGTCAGGTTGGTGTGTGGCTTCTTGGGGAGCCTGTGATTGGTGGTGTACCCTTGCATCTTGCTCTTGTTCTTCTACATGGAAGAAATACTCAGAACAGAGAAGATAGAACAGTAAAGATAGAACAGTACAACACAGAAACGGGCCCTTCGCCCACCATACCTATGGCAACCATGATGCCATTTTAAGGTAATCCCGTCTGCCTGCACATGGTGCGTATCCCTCTATTCTCTGCCTGTTCATGTGCCTGTCTAAATGCCTCTTGAAAGTTGCTATCATTTCTGCTTCTACCATCCGTGAGTTCCGGGTACCTGCCACGCTCTGTGCAAAAAAAGAAACATGCCTTGCACATCTCTTTTAAACATTTCCGCTCTCACCTTAAACCTATGCTTCCAGATAGTTGACATTCCCATCCTGAGAAAAAGATTCTGACTATCCACCGTATCAATGCCTCTCATTGTTACATATACTTCCATCAGGTTGTCCCCTCAACCTTGGACTGTAGCAAAACAATCCAAGTTTTTCCAAACTCTCCTGATAGCTCCAATTCAGGCAGTATTCTGGTAAATATTTTTTTTGCACGCTCTCCAAAGGCTCCACATCCATCCTATAGTGTGCTGAACAGACCCTCATCAATGAGCTTCAATACCTGCATTAAAAAACTCAATCAAGTTTCTGAGACAAGACCTCTCCCACATTAGATGGTGCTGACTAGTTGTTTTGGAAGATGCTGTTGGAGGAACCTTCGTGAGGTACTGCAGTAGGTCTTGCAGACGATACGCACTTCTGCGACTCTCTCTCAATTTTGGAGTGAGTGTGTTGAAGGTGATGGATGGTGTCAATCTTCTTGAGTGTTGTAAGAGGTGAATTAATCCAGACAAGTGGAGAGTATTCAATCATGTGCTTTGTTTATGGGAGTTGAGAAGTGAATTATTCACCACGGAATTTTGAGCCTCTAACCTACTACTACAATCATCATACAAATTTGCTGGAGTAGTTTAATTTCTGGTTGATGGTCACCACCAGGAATTTTGGTAGTGTGGGGTGTTTAGTCAAGCTAATGCTTTTGAAGGGGCTAAGATTCAATTCTCTTCTGTTGAAGAAGGTCATTGCTCGGCTCGTGTGTGGCACAAATGTTACTTGCTACTAATCAGCTCACGCCTGAATGTTGCCCACGTTTTTTCTGTATATTGTCTTGGACTGCTTTAGTACATGTACGGTTGCACTGGTGCTGAATATTGTGCAATCATCAGCAAATGCACCCACTTCTACGTTATGGTTCAGGGAAGATCATTGATGAAGCAGCTGCAAATGTTTGGACTTAGGACACTTCCCTCAGGAACTCCTGCAGTCTTGGCAATGAGGTCCCCCTCAGTGCAATTCTGTTACACAATGAGCAAATGGGAAGAACTGGAATGTGAGTCCAGCTCACTCCTAAAAAGGATTCAACATCGTTAGAAGAGGTAACTCTCTAACTACGTTTAACTCTATGTTGTATCACACCATGAAGGCACTGCATATATTTCATAAAATGGTAGAGTCACATTTTGCCATTGTACTTTCATTTTGTACTGGAAAGTTTGGAGCTTGCAGTTTTACGATGTGATTTTGGAAATTATTTCTCCATGCCAAATTTTTAAAATAAAACCACACCCTAGTGTTTGCTGTTAGTGTGTCTGCAACTAGACATTGTCGCATTTACCAGAGTCTCAGGAAATTCCCAGCATTCCAGTGTGTGTCGTGACTTTCGATTCTTTGCTCTGAACCGAGGACTCTAAACCAATAAACAAATGTGAACACTGGGATGCTCTGACTAAATTAAAACAATTTGTTGGGTTTTGTTTTTCCTTTTTAACCAAATTTCTTCAGCAGATGGTTCTTTTTTTTTTAAATGATCATAGAGATGATCATGTGAGGTGTCTAATAACATGCCATCCCCACTGTTGGGAATGGTTACCTGAACACCCGCCACCCAGCTCATTAGCTGGGTGAGGGCAAGTATCTCACCCTGTGACAGAACTCCACAATGGTCATCTCCATTGCCAGAAATTACCAGTCAGTCTGAGGCTGACAGCTTCTGGGTCCAAAAGTCTACCAGTCAAACCTTGCTCCCTGGATTCAGGTCAGGATGGTAGGTTTTTCCTTCTTTGTCACGTGGGCTGAGGCCATGGAATGAGGAGATCAGACACAACAACTGGCTTTTGGACACCATTCCCTCACCCACCAAACACTCCCTCCCATATCTGTGCTTCCTATTGCCTCCTGATGGGGAAAATTCCTGTGGTCCCTCACACAGATCATTGTGATTTCCCAGTTGAAAGAGTCAACATCTTTCTCATTCATTGGGGATGTGGTAAGCTGAAACCCTTAAGTGGTCATTGATTGACCATTTAATGGCTTTAATTGTGAGCACATCCACAAAGTCCCTCAGTGCCCCTCACCCAGCAACTCATTGCTGAGATGGAGAAATAATGGAGCAAGTTAGCACTGGAGAGATACTTACCCCTTCTTGCCACAGCGCTCTCGACAACCAGAGAGGGGAAAATTATGACCTTATTAGATTTCAAACCCTTAAGTTTTCTTTTTCAGTTGTTCCACTCCCGTACCCTTTCTCCTGCAAATGAACAGTTGAGTCTGACATGTATGGTCAGCCTTCAAACATCGGTGAATGACTCATGTTCTAATTTTTGGCACCAATCATTTAAGGAAGTTTATGCTAAAAAGGAAAAGGCACTTTCATTTCTATACCAACTAGACAGCTCAAGGCAGCACAAAAATCTTTTCAAAATTATGGCAAAAGCAGTCATTGTTGGAATGTAGCTGACAATTTGTGGCAAGACTGTCATAATGAATGGATAATCCACTTTCATGATATTTCTGGAAGGATTAATTTTGGTTAGAGATTTCCCATTCGTCTATGAACTAGAACCAAAGATCTTTTAAATTCATTTGTTTGGGTTTAGCATCTTGTTCAAAACATTTTCTGTTTTAGTGCAATATTCCATCAGAATGTTACTAGAGTGAGGGTCAGTCTAGAGATACTGATCATGTTTCTGGAGTGAGACTTGAATCCTTGATCTATGGAATCTGAGGAGAAAGGCAGCAGCTGAGAGTCATAGGGAGAGAGCCACAGGTCTCCTCCAGGTGCTACTGACCTTGGCAAGAGACCCAGATTCTTGTGGGTCAAGGATATGCCCAATATACTGGTAACCCCTTCAACCCCTTACCAAACTAGGAACGGAAACAAAATTGCTGGAGAGGCTCAGCAGATCTCGCAGACCTGCTGAGCCTTTCCAGGAATTTTGTTTTTGTTCCTGATTTACAGCATCTGCAGTTCTTTTCGTTTTTCTTACGAAACAAATATATGTTACGGTGTTGCTGACATTATATAAGATGTGATTTTATTTGATTCTATCCCAAAATCAACCTGGTGAAGCCACCAAACAGGATTACTTGCACGCCAAACAGCGGAAGTAGCAAGTGATAGACAGAGCTAAGCAATCCCACAACCAATGGATCAGATCTAAGCTCAGCAGCCCCTGCACATCCAGTTGTGAATAGTGGTGGATAATTAAACAACTCACTAGAGGAGGAGGCTCCACAAATATCCCCATCCTCAATGATGGAATTTTGCACACCGATGCAAAAGATAAGGCTTGAAGCATTTGCAGTAATCTTCAGCCAGAAGGGCCGGGTGGATGATCCATCTCGGCCTCCTCCAGTGGTTCCCAGCATTACAGATACTAGTCTTCAGCCAATTCAATTCACTCCATGTGATATCAAGAAACTGTTGGAGACACCGGATACTGCAAAGGCTAAGGGCCCTGACAACATTCCAGCAATAGTACTGAAGACTTGTGCTCCAGAACTTGCTGCTCCCCTAACCGAACTGTTCCAGTACAATTACAACTCTGGTATCTACCTGACAATGTGGAAAATTGCCCAAGAATGTCCTGTACACAAAAAACAGGACAAATCCAACCCGGTTAATTACCGCCCCATCAGTCTACATTTGATCATCAGTAAAGTGATGGAAGGTGTGATCAACAGTGCTATCCAGCAGCACCTGTTCAGAAATAACCTGTTCAGTGATGCCCAGTTTGGGTTCCGCCAGGACCACTCGGCTCCTGACCTCATTACAGCCTTGGTTCAAACATGGACAAAAGACCTGAATTCCAGAGGTGAGGTGAGAGTGATAGCCCTTGATATCAAGGCTGCATTCGACCAACTGTGGCATCAAGGAGCCCTGGCAAAACTGGAATCAGTGGGTATCGGGGCAAACTCTTCGGTGGTTGGAGTCATACTTGACACATAGGAAGATGATTATGGTTGTTGGAGGTCAATCTTCTCGGCTCCAGGACATCTCTGCAGGAGTTCCTCAGCTGTTTTATCAATGACCTTCCCTCCATCATAAGGTCAGAGTAGGGATGTTTGCTGATGATTGCGCAATTTGTTCAGCACCATTTGTGACTCCTCAGATACTGAAGCAGTCCGTGTTCACATGCAACAAGATCTGGACAATATCCAGGCTTGGGCTAACAAGTGGCAAAGAACAAGAACAAAGAAAATTACAGCACAGGAACAGGCCCTTCGGCCCTCCAAGCCTGCGCCGATCCAGATCCTCTATCTAAAACTGTCACCTATTTTCCAAGGATCTGTATCCCTCTGCTCCCTGCCCATTCATGTATCTGTCTAGATACATCTTAAATGACGCTATCGTGCCCGCCTCTACCACCTCCGCTGGCAATGCGTTCCAGGCACCCACCACCCTCTGCGTAAAGAACTTTCCACGCATATCTCCTTTAAACTTTTCCCCTCTCGCCTTGAAATCGTGACCCCAAGTAATTGAATCCCCCACTCTGAGGAAAAAGTTTCTTGCTATCCACCCTGTCTATACCTCTCATGATTTTGTAGACCTCAATCAAGTCCCCCCTCAACCTCCGTCTTTCTAAAAAAAAAAAAAAAAAAAAATCCTAATCTACTCCACCTCTCTTCATAGCTAGCACCCTCCATACCAGGCAACATCCTGGTGAACCTCCTCTGCACCCTCTCCAAAGCATCCACATCCTTTTGGTAATGTGGCGACCAGAACTGTACACAGTATTCCAAATGTGGTCGAACCAAAGTCCTATACAACTGCAACATGACCTGCCAACTCTTGTACTCGATACCCCATCCAATGAATGAAAGCATGCCGTATGCCTTCTTGACCATCTCTCTGCATCAATTTTCCCCAGGGCATTTTCATTTACTGTATAGTTTGCTCTTGAATTGGATCTTCCAAAATGCATCACCTTCCATTTGCCTGGATTGAACTCCATCTGCTATTTCTCCGCCCAACTCTCCAATCTATCTATATTCTGCTGCATTCTCCGACAGTCCCCTTCACTATCTGCTACTCCACCAATCTTAGTGTCATCTGCAAACTTGCTAATCAAACCATCTATACCTTCCTCCAGATCATTTATGTATATCACAAACAACAGTTGTCCCAACACAGATCCCTGTGGAACACCACTGGTCACAGTTCTCCATTTTGAGAAACTCCCTTCCACTAAAACTCTGTCTCTTGTTGCCCAGCCAGTTCTCTATCCAACTACCTAGTACACCCTGGACCCCATGTGACTTCACTTTCTCCATTAACCTACCATGGGGAACCTTATCAAATGCCTTACTGAAGCCCATGTATATGACATCTACAGCCCTTCCCTCATCTATCAACTTTGTCACTTCCTCAAAGAATTCTATCAAGTTGGTAAGACATGACCTTCCCTGCACAAAACCATGCTGCCTATCACTAATAAGCCCATTTTCTTCCAAATGTAAATAGATCCTATCCCTCAGTATCTTCTCCACTAGCTTCCCCACCACTGATGTCAGGCTCACCGGTCAATAATTATCTGGATTATCCTTGCTGCCCTTCTTAAACAAGGGGACAACATTAGCAATCCTCCAGTCCTCCGGGACCTCATCCGTGCTCAAGGATGCTGCAAAGATATCTGTTAAGGCCCCAGCTATTTCCTCTCTCGCTTCCCTCAGTAACCTGGGATAGATCCCATCCGGACCTGGGGACTTGTCCACCCTAATGCCTTTTAGAATACCCAACACTTCCCCCCTCCTTATGCCGACATGACCTAGAGTAATCAAACATCTATCCCTAACCTCAACATCCGTCATGTTCCTCTCCTCGGTGAATACTGATGCAACGTACTCATTAAGAATCTCACTCATTTTCTCTGACTCCTCGCATAACTTCCCTTCTTTGTCCTTGAGTGGGCCAACCCTTTCTCTAGTTACCCTCTTGCTCCTTATGTACGAATAAAAGGCTTTGGGATTTTCCTTAACCCTGTTTGCTAAAGATATTTCATGACCCCTCTTAGCCCTCTTAATTCCTCATTTCAGATTGGTCCTACTTTCCCGATATTTTTCCAAAGCTTCGTCTGTTTTCAGTCGCCTAGACCTTATGTATGCTTCCTTTTTCCTCTTTGCTAGTCTCACAATTTCACCTGTCATCCATGGTTCCCTAATCTTGCCCTTTCTATCCCTCATTTTCACAGGGACATGTCTGTCCTGCACTCTAATCAACCTCTCTTTAAAAGCCTCCCAAGTATCAAATGTGGATTTACCCTCAAACAGCTGCTCCCAATCCACATTCCCCAGCTCCTGCTGAATTTTGCTGTAGTTGGCCTTCCCCCAATTTAGCACTCTTCCTTTAGGACCACTCTCGTCTTTGTCCATCAGTATTGTAAAATTTATGGAATTGTGATCACTATTCCCAAAGTAATCCCCTACTGAAACTTCAACCACCTGACCAGGCTCATTCACCGACACCAGGTCCAGTATGGTCCCTTCCCGAGTTGGATTATTTACATACTGCTCTAGAAAACCCTCCTGGATGCTCCTTACAAATTCTGCTCCATCTAAATCCCGAACACTAAGTGAATCCCAGTCAATGTTGGGAAAATTAAAATCTCCCATCACCACCACCCTGTTGCTCCTACATCTTTCCATAATCTGTCTACATATTTGTACCTCTATCTCACGCTCGCTGTTGGGAGGCCTGTAGTACAGCCCCAACATTGTTGCTGCACCCTTCCTATTTCTGAGCTCTGCCCATATTGCCTCACTGCTTGAGTCATCCATAGTGCCCTCCTTCAGCACAGCTGTGATATCCTCTTTGACCAGTCATGCAACTCCTCCACCCCTTTTACCTCCCTCTCTATCCTGCCTGAAGCATCTATATCCTGGGATATTTAGTTGCCAATCTTGCCCTTCCCTCAACCAAGTCTCAGTAATAGCAATAACATCATACTCCCAGTACTAATCCAAGTCCTAAGTTCATCTGCCTTACCTTCTACACTTCTCGCATTAAAACAAATGCATCTCAGACCACCTGTCCCTTTGCGTTCATCATCTGCTCTCTGCCTACTCTTCCCCTTAGTCACACTGACTTCATTATCTAGTTCCTTACAGGCTTTAGTTACTAACCTCCTCATTTGGTTCCCATCCCCCGCCACATTAGTTTAAACCCTCCCCATCAGCGTTAGCAAAAGCACTCCCTAGGACATTGGTTCCAGTCCTGCCCAGGTGTAGACCGTCCGACTTGTAATTGTCCCACCTCCCCCAGAACCGGTCCTATTGTCCCAAAAATCTGAATCCGTCCCTCCTGCACCATCTCTCAAGCCACTCATTTATCCTGCCTATTCTTTCATTTCTACTCTGACTAGCACGTGGCACTGGTAGCAATCCTGAGATTACTACCTCTGAGGTCCTACTTTTTAACTTGGCTCCTAACTCCTTAAAATCTGCTTGTAGGACCTCATGCCTTTTATTACCTATATCATTGGTGCCTATATGCACCACGACAGCTGGCTGTTCACCCTCCCCCTTCAGAATGTCCTGCAGTCCCTGACCCGTGTACCTGGGAGGCAACATACCATTCAGGAGTCTCGTTTTCGACCACAGAGCTGCCTATCTACTCCCCTTACAATTGAAGCAAGTGACATTTGGACCACACAAGTGCCAGGCTATGACCATCACCAATTACAGACAATCTAACCACCGTCCCTTGACATTCAATGGTGCTACCATCAATGAGTCCTCCACTATCAACATCCTGGGGGTTACCATTGACCAGAAACTCAACTGGAATCACCACATAATCACAGTGGTTACAAGAGCAGGCCAGAAGCGAGGAATACTGCAGCGAGTAACTCACCTCCTGAATCTCAAAAGCCTGTCCACCATCTACAAGGCACAAGTCAGGAGTGTGATGGAATACTCCCCACTTGCTCTGAATGGGTGCAGCCCCAACAACACTCAAGAAGCTTGATACCATCCAGTATAAAGCAGCCTGCTTGATTGGCACTACATCTACAAGTATCCACTCCCTCCAATACCCATGCTCAGTAGCAGCAGTGTGTACTATCTGCAAGATGCACTGCAGAAATTCACCAAAGATCCTCAGACAGCACCTTCTAAACCCACGACCACTTCCATCTAGAAAGACAAGGACATTAGACATATGGCAACACCTCCAAGTTCCCCTCCAAGTCATTCACCATCCTGACTTGGAAATATATCACTGTTCCTTCACTGTTACTGGGTCAAAATCCTTGAATTCTCTCCCTAATAGCATTGTGGGTCAACCCACAGCAGGAGGACTGCAGCGGTTCAAGAAGGCAGCTCACCACCACCTTCTCAAGGGCAACTAGGGATGGGCAAGAAATGCTGGCCAGCCAGTGATGTCCACATCCCACAGATGAATAGAAAAAAATATATTGAATTACTTTTTGGAAAGTGACCTTGAGTTTCCTCAGTAATTGTGCCCAATGATGCTCCCAATCTGACATCAAATGCCTTCCATCAGATAGTGTAAGTGATGATGGCACTGTGGGCAGAAGGGAGTTATGACTACTGATTTTCAGATGTGTTCTGCTGGTGATTTATTGTAATATTTTAAGGGTTTTCTTTTCAAATATTTTTATTCACTGAAAAGTGCTTCTTTGAGTATATTTTTATGATATTATTTATAAAACATTTCAAAAATTGAACAGAGATAGCAGGAAAACTGACATTGGCAGTTCTTACTCTGAACAGTTGACTGGACTTCCTTCAATATTTTGTATCTCTTCAACCTTTTGAATTGGAGGGAAAATGAGGCACAGTTCCACAATCTGCCCTCCTAATTGAAACCAGTGTTGTTGAGGTGGAGAGCAGCAAAACATAGGCTCTGGCCTGGCCTGTGGCACTGGGCAATCCCATGCAGGTTTTATCTTTATTCTGTGAGTTTACATTTGTTTCAGAAAGTTGAATCGAGCTTAGTTAGAATAAAGAGAGAAATTACTTAATTTTTGAAAGCTTTTCGCAGACTCAGGATGTCCCAAGTGCTACATGGCCAGTTATCTAATTATCATTGAGGACCCGAGAAAGATCACTGATTAGGTATTTAATCCTTGTGGTAATCAGAGTATCCCATTGGCTGGGAATGTGGAGTTGTATTTGATTTCAGGATATTGCTGTCTGCTCTGGAACAGCTGCAAGTTTAAGGAGAAGTTCTGAGGAAGGGTCACCGGACCCGAAATGTTAACTCTGTTTTCTCCTCCACAGATGCTGCCAGACCTGCTGAGCTTTTCCAGCAACTTTGTTTTTGTTCCTGATTTACAGTATCCACAGTTCTTTTGGTTTAAGGAGAAGTAGTTTAAGAAGTGTTGGCTGACGTCAGAACTGGTCCTAACTGCAACCTGAGAAAATTATTTGAAGTTAAATTAGCACATCAAAGAGGTTGACAGAATGTACTCTGGGAGACTACACTATTCGTCAGCAATTGTGGCTTTGTAGCACCATCATTCACCCAAATCTTAAAGCATATAGCTGTAGGATTGACTGGGTCTGCAGCAGATAGTGAAGGAAAAACCTGCTCTAGTCTTCCTGTCAAAAATGCATCTGTCCATGGTAGTAGCAGTAGGTATGACCACTGTACAGTCCTTATATGGACAAAGTCCCATCATGTCATTCAGAATACCCTCCATGTTTTGTGGTGCTATCACCGTACTAAATGGGATAAATTTCAAACAGATTTAGCAACTCAAGACTGGGCATCCATTGAGGCATTGTAGGCCATCAGTAGCAGCAGAAATATACTTCAACACAATCTGCAACCTCATGGCCCAACATATCTCTATTCTGCCATAAGCATCAAGCCAGGGAATCCATTGTGGTTCAGTGAAGAGGGGAGGAGGGCATGCACAGAACGACACTGAGTTTCGCTAAAAATTAGGTGCTCACCTGCTACAATGCAGAACTACAGCTTGCCAAATATGAGAAGCAGAAAGTGATAGAGCTCAGTCACTCTACAACCAACCAATCTGATATAAAATATGTAATCCTGCCATATCAGTTGAGAGTTATGGTGGACACCACTATAACTATTGGAAGAAGAAAAGACTCCATAAATATCCTTGAGTAAAAGTGGATGCCAGGTGTTTGTACAACACCCCAAGACTCCTAAGATATCTGGGAGGTTTCAGAAAATAAACCACTCTTCTGTTCTCATTGTAAGCTCCAGCACCCTCTGGAACTTTCTGTGGCTGTCACTACCTTAAGGAAAACAGAAATTGCTGGAGAATCTCAGCAGGGGTGGCAGAATCTGTGGAGAAAAAGTAGAGTTAATGTTTCAGGATCTTTCTTCAGAATTGATGATAGCTAGGAAATTGAGGTTTATGTGCTGAACATGGGGTATGGGTCACAGAATGCAATGACCCTGAGCTTCCAGTTGCCTGCCACTTCAACTCACCACTGTGTTCCTTGACTCGGACCTGCTGCAGTGTTCCAGCAAGGCTCGCAGGAAACTAGAACAGCACCTCATTTCTCACATGGGAACCCTTCAGCCTTCTGGACTCAATATTGAGTTAAATAATTTTAGAGCCTGAACACCACCTTCCATGTCCTTTATCCACCCCCCACACCCCTGGCTCTGTCATCATATGGTCTGCTTTCAGGGGAGCCAATCCATTTTCACCTCCACATTGTCCCCATTATTAGTTTTCTTCTTCTTTGTCAGGATATCAATCATCCCTTTGTATGCCTAACTTACTTTCTGGCTCTATGGGCAAGGCCAACCTAGTTTCACATTCTTATGGACCCCATTAGTAACTTTCCTCCTTCTCTGGCTCACTATTATCCTTCTCTTCACCTGCCTAACTGTCTTTCTGTCCCTGTGGGCTCTGTCTCCACCAATCGTGTACTGCTTTACACCTACCACCCCCTAACTTTAGTATATATACCTCGATTTCCCAGCTACCATCAGGTCTGAAGAAGGGTCACTGGACCTGAAACATTAACTTTGCATTCTCTCCACAAATGCTGTCAGACTTGCTGAGTTTCTCCAGCAACTTCATTTTCTGTTTCTAATTTCCGGCATTCATAGTTTGTTTTATTCTGCTGTCTTGAGGAGCCTTGGGATGTTTTACCACAGTACAGACACTATATCCGTGTGTATGCATTGATTTATATTGAAATTTTGACAAATCCATTACGCATTCCTTTTAACTCCCACATATTGGGACTCTTAGCCTCTCATCTGACATTTTTTTATTAATTGATAGGATGAGGGTGTCGCTGGCCAAGCAGCATTTATCGCCTATCCCTAATTGCCCAGAGGGCAGGTAAGAGTCAACCATGTTGCTGTGGGTCTGGAATCACAAGTAGGCCAGACCAGGTCAGGATAGCAGTTTCTTTCCCTAAGAACACTAGTGAACCAGATGGGTTTTTCCGACATTCGACATGGATTCGTGGTCATCATTAGACTGTTAATTCCAGATACTTATTGAATTCAAATTCGACCATCTGCCATGTCAGGATTCGAACCTGGGTCCTCAGAACATTATCGGGATCTCTGGATTAACAGTCTAGCAATAATACCACTAGGCCATCCCCTCAAAAGGTCCTGATTTTAATTTTGGCCTCTTTTTTTTGGTTAGCAAGAGGAATTGCAAATTTCTGAACTTCATTCAAGCCCTAGTTGATTGACATCTGTCAAGGAATGGATAAGATGCACAGAACAAAATTAGTTTGTGCCACCAGATATCACCTGGGATCATGTTTGGAAAGTTGGAGCAGGAGCCAAACTAGGCATCGGCTTTCCTTATTGAGTCTTGTAGGGATCATAGGAGCGTTCCTATTTTCCTTCCTGATCTCATTGAAAAGTTTTCAATAAAAACTCTTGGCTCCTTGTCCAGCTGTCTTCACCTTACCCAGAAGTGACAAAGGCCTTCCCAATAGATTGTCATGTAAGTTCAACCTGCATGTGTATCGAAGCACCCAATGACATTGAGTGGGCTTTCTTACGCCCACTCATTAAATCCGTTTAGAATCCTGATGCTCAATTCTTCCAGGCTTTTTGCCAGATTTGTCACTGGGGTGATGTTAACTGCTCACTTGACTGGCATCCACTTGGCAGTTAGCAGTACACTGCTATGACATGTTTATGGCAGGTGGTTTAAACACAATGCAGTATTAATTACTCAGAATATAAAAGGCATTTTAAAAAATCAAACATTTTGTTAAATCCGTATTAGTCTGGAACATTTTTATTTTTCTACACAAATGTAAAGCACTAGGTTATTTTCAGAAGCATAAAGCTGATCAAAAACTGATTGAATTGCTTCATTTTTAGACTGTGCATTTAACACAAAATTCATACATGAATAAGAGAAAGAGTGCAAGTATAGGCCAGGAGAAATTAGTTCCTATTCTTTGTAGTGACAGTGCTGATTCAGAGTACTAATCTCACTGGACTAGTGATCCAGATGCCCAGGCTAGTACTGTGGGGACTTGGTTAAAAGTCAAGCAAGGCAGTAAGTGGAATTTAAATTCAAATCATAAATCTGGAATATGAAACTAGCCTTGGCAATGGTGACCATGAAATTATCTTCAATTGCCTTTTAGGAAACTGTCATCCTTATCTGCTCTGACTTGGACAAAACCACAAAACATTACTAACAACTCCCACTTCTTGGGATTCTTGTTCTCTCATTGGAAACATGATCCTGATTCCAGGAATGTGGTAGACTATTAACTGTTCTCTGAATGCCCTGTTTGGAGAATAAACATACAAGAAGAGATATGAGTAGTTAGGTTGAGCAGAATAGAATAGAGAGCGGTAGATTCTAAGAAATGCCAGCTCAGTCACCACAGCTGAGAAGGGAACCACAAAGGACCTGGTGCTCAACAGGAGAAAGAGAATCCAGCAGAAGGCAGTAGTGAGAAGTGATTGAGGAAGATTCTGGAACAGTCTTTCCTTCCTACTGGCTGCATATAAAAAGAAAGGAAAGCTCCATTGGGAGCAACCATTTTCAGAGAGTGAGGTTATGAGTGGGGACTTTGAGCATTAGGTTTCACAGAGGGAAGGGGATTGGCAAGCAGCATTGAGTGTGGCAACTTAAGTTCTTTCCTTTTCTTTAATCCAGTAGTTACTAGAAGGGTAGTAATGGCAGTTAGTGGAATGATATGCCCCTCCCGTGAGATGTGTGAGATCAGGGTGAAGTCACTTGCCCATGACAATTTGTTTGTATGAAGTGCATCCCCCTGCAGCTCCTCTCAAACCGCATGGATTGGTTGGACTCACTGAGGAGCATACAGGAGGCAGCAAGTATTGTAGATAGGAGTTTCAGGGATGTGCTCAAAGGTTTGTGGGGGAATGGCCTTTTGGGAAAGCAACGGCAGATACCAGAGCAGTGGCACCGTGACTGTCTCAGATGTAAAGTGGTGGGAGGCAGTCAATGTGTAGGAGAGTAGTACTGATAGTGGACTCTATCATACAGATCGGCATCTCAGGGACCATGAGTGAGACTCAAGGGCAGTGTGTTGTCTCCCTGGTCCCAGGATCAAGATGTGTCTGAGTGGGCACAGGACATTTTAAGAAGGAGATGGTGAGCAGCCAGAGGTCACATCACATGTTGGTACCAATGCCATTGGAAAGAAGAGAGATGGGACCTTGGATAGGGAATTTAGAGAGTTAGGTAGGAAGTTGAAAAGGAGGACTTTTAGTGTTGTAATCTCAGATTACTCCCCGTGCCATGTGCTAGTGAGGCCAGAAATAGCAAGATAATACAGGTGAATGCATGGCTAAAAAGCTGGTGTCGGAAGGATGGCTTCAGATATCTGAATCATTGGGATCTCTTCCAGGGCAGGTAGGACTTGTATAGAAGGATGGGTTGCAACTAAACTGGAGGGGCACCAATATCCTTGCAGGGAGTTTTACTAGTGCCACTCTGGAGAGTTTAAACTAGTGTAGGAACCAGAGCAGTAAGTCATCATTTGGAATGATTTAGGAGAAGGTAGAAGTTAAGTCAAGTAAATCTAATAGGAAGGACAGGCAGGGCCACAATTAATGAACACAGTAGGACTAGCAGTCTGAAGTGTATTTATTTTAATGCAAGGAGCATAACAGACAAGGCAGATGATTTTAGAGCCTGGATTAGTACATGGGATTACGATGTTGTAGCCATGACAGAAACTTGGTTGAGAGTAGACCAGGACTGGCAGCTCAGCATTCCAGGGTTTAGATGTTTTAGGCCAAGGATGTAAAAGGGATCAGAGAGTTGCTTCACTGTTGAAGGAGAATGTCACCGCTGTGCTGCGAGAGGACGTCTTGGAGGCCCATCCAATGAGGCAATATGGGTAGAGCTCAGGAATAAGATGCAATCACTATGATGGTGTTATATAGGCCTTCCATAGCCAAAGGGAGAAAGAGGAACAGATATGTAGGCAGATCATGGAAAGATGTAAAAACAATAGGCTTTTTGTTCTGGATAATTTTAACGCCCCCAATATTGACTGGGACTCCCTTACTGTCAGAGGCTAAGATGGGACAGAATTTGTTAGGTGCAGGGTCCATTGTGATAAACTGGCCCAGAACATTAAGTTTACAGTCTACAGTAAGATACAGTGAGATGGTAAATTAGTTACAAAATTAGTTTGAAAATAGAGGGTAGTTGTAGAGGGATATTTTTCTGACTGGAGGGTCTGTGACCAGTGGTGTTCTGCAAGGATCAGTGCCATCATCTCTGCTGTATGTAATACATAGAAATTATTTGGATGAAAATGTAGCTGGTTTGATTGGTAAGTTTGCCGACAACATGAGAATTGGTGTATTTATGGATAGTGACAAAGGTTATCAAAGGATACAACAGGATAAAGATCAGTTGGAAAGTTGGATGGAGAAATGGTGGATGGAGTTTAATCTGGACAAGTGTGAGCTGATGCATTTTGAGAGGTTGAATGCAAGGGTTGTATACGATAAATGGCAGGACTCTTAGGAGATTTATTAAACAGGAGGAATTTGGATGCAAGTTCATAGCTTCCTGAAAGTGGCAACACAACTGGGTAAGGTGATAAAGAAGGCATATGGCATGCTTGTCTTCATCAATTGGGGCACTGAGTATAAAATTTGGTAAGTCACATTTCTGTAAAAGACTTTGATGAGGACAAATTGGCGGACTGTGCATAGTTCTGATCGCTACGCTATAGGAAAGACGTGGATATTTTGGAGAGGATGCAAAAGACATTTACTGGGATGTAGCCTGAATTGGAGTGTGTTAGCTGTAAGGAGAGATGAAACAAACTTGTTTCAGAGATCGTGGGAACTGCAGATGCTGGAGAATCTGAGATAACAAGGTGTAGAGCTGGATGAACACAGCAGGCCAAGCAGCAAACTTGGATTGTTTTCACAAGCATCAAAGGCTGAGGGGCGACCTGAAGAAGTATACAAAATTATGAGGCATGAATAGGGTGAATAGTTGGAAGGTGGAAATATCAAATACTAGGAGGGCATAGGTTTAAACTGAGAGGGGTAAGTTTAAAGGAGATGTGCATGACAAGTCTTTTACGCAGTGGGTTGTGCATGAAACGCACAGCCAGAGGAGGTGATAGAAGCAGAAACGATAGCAATGTTTAAGAGGCACTTAGATAGATACCTGAACAGGTGGGGAATAGAGGATGTGAGCCATGCGCAGGCAGATGGGATTAGGTTAGAATGGCATCATGGTCAGCACAGACACAATAAAGTATTGGTTATCTTACTTGACAAGTAACCCCAGGCCTGTGCTAATTCTCCACTGAATAAGAATTTCAATTCCATCATAGCAATTGGAATCTATTCCAAAAATAAAATTCTGGTATAAGTGACAATGAAACAGTTCTTAGATTCTTTGCTGACAGCTCAGAAACAGGCTTTCTGTGTCAGCATCTCTGTCGCAACCACTTGACTCTTTCTCTGAATGTAGCAATTTCGCTTTCCTTCATTTACTTATCCAATTTTGATAATCATAATCAAATCTGCCCCTCAAATACTTAGGTAGTATATTCCAGATCCTAATCACTTGCTGCTTCAAATCAATTTTCCTTCTGTTAGTGTTTTACCATCCTCCTACCACCTTTTACCATCTTTTACCATCCTCCTTTAATTGATATATTCTGCGACACTTCCACTAATTCACTCTTAATTCTATCTAGCTCACTCATGATGTTGAGATTGCCTCTCAATTTTCTCTTTTTTAATAAGATCAGCCACAACTCCTCCAGTCCATCCACCTAACTGAAGGCCATCATCCCTTAAGTGAGTGTTGCCTGAAGCCTTCGCATTCTTGCTGAAGCAATGCCCAGAAATGGGCAAGGACAAAAAGCTCCATTGGAATTCGTAACAGTGTTTACAAAGTGCTTCCCAAACGTTTTCCCACTGTGACTCCATTTTGAGCTTGACAGTTGTGACATTTCCCCCCACCATGACAACTGTGAAATAGGAGCCTGTTAGAGCAGGAGCAAGGTTGTTTTAATTTGATTCAAGTTCGATGATGGCCTCAGATCTTGCAACTCCAAAATTTCAGCTTGTAACCCCTACCTGGTGTGCTGACTCCACCTTTACAAAGGCTGCATAAAAGCCCATCTTTTTCATAAAGGTGCTTTTGGGAAGATAGCCTGTTATCTGACACAGTCTATCCTGTGGGTGATTCTAACTCCTCAAAAATATGGTTCACGCTGCATTGCTCTCTTGCCTAGTGAACCACTCAACTCGATCAAATTGTAACCTATGTTTCTGGGAGAAGGCTCACCATCATCTCCTTGCATAAACAAGGATGGGAAATAAATGCACCTTAGCAGCACTATTCAGCGTTATAATGAATGAATAAATAGTACCCCAGAAATATGCAATGTTCAAAGAATGTTATCCCACCATCAAAAATAAAATAAATTCCAATGTGATGACTTGACTAGAGATATTGTGCTGCTGGTGTTGGTTGGTAAATACGGATACATTAATGTAAAAAAAAAAATTGAATGACAAATATTTTAGTGAATTTCTCAAGTCTCCTACTAAATAATTGGCTGCTGTATTAATCAATACAAAAAACAAAATCCTGTAGATGCTGGAAAATCAAATCCTGCAGAAGCTGCTGAAATAAAATCAGAAATAGTCAACAGGCCAGGCAGCATCTTGGAAGAGAAACAAAGTTAACATGTCCAGTCAATGATGCCTTCCCAACATCTCGAGCCATCAATCTCTTTCCTTCTGTCTCCTGTAAAACCTACCTTTTTGATTTGGTTTTTGATCGTCTATCCTAATAACTGATACTGCTGCCAGGAAGCACATTGTAGCATTTTGAAAGTTAAAAGTGCCATAAAAATCAATGTACAAAAATTGTCTGCGGAGAATTGTAGAGGCAGGAATAGATTACAGGGATAAAGGATGGTTATTAGACTGGAGATAGTTAGAGTCATAGAGGCTAGGAGATACAGAAAAAGGGAAGTGTGCAGGACTAGAGGAGGTTATAGATACAGAAGTGTGTGCTGGAGCTGGTGGAGGTTACTGTGATCAGGAAAATTGCAGGGGTTGGGGAATTCACAGAAATGGATTGGATGGTAGGGACTGGAAGAGGTTAGAGAGCTAGATAACAATAAGGCTACAAAAGTATTTGAACACTAAGAGCAAAATTTCAAAGATCCATGCAAAGTGCAGCTAAGCAAGGGCTGTGTAAGTGACATAACAAGGTGTAGAGCTCGATGAACACAGCAGGCCAAGCAGCATCAGAGGAGCAGGAAGGCTGACGTTTTGGGCCGAGATCCTTCTTCAGAAAATGGTCTAGGCCCGAAACATCAGCCTTCCTGCTCCTCTGATGCTGCTTAGCCTGCTGTGTTCATCCAGCTCTACACCTTGTCATCTCAGATTCTCCAGCATCTGCAGTTCCTACTATCGCTGTGTAAGTGACGCTGACTGGAGCACATTCATGTTTTGTTTTAGAACATAGAACAGTACAGCAAAGTACAGGCCCTTCGGCCCACGATATTGTGCCGAACGTTTACACTAATCCTAAGATCTATCTAACCTCCACCCCTACCTTATACTATCATCCATATGCCTATCTAATAGCCGCTTAAATGCCACTAATGAGGCCGACTCCACTACCCTCTCCGGCAATGCATTCCACACCCGACCACTCTCTGAGTAAAGAACCTACCTCCGATATCTCCCCTATATCTACCTCCACTCATTTTAAAACTATGCCCCCTCGTAACAGCTATCTCCACCCTAGGAAAAAGTCTCTGGCTGTCCACTCTATCTAATGGTAAGATTCTTGGTAGTGTGGATGAGCAGAGAGATCTCGGTGTCCATGTGCATAGATCACTGAAAGTTGCCACCCAGGTTGATAGCGTTGTTAAGAAGGTGTATGGTGTGTTAGGTTTTATTGGTAGAGGGATTGAGTTTCAGAGCCATGAGGTCATGTTGCAGCTGTACAAAACTCTGGTGCGGCCGCACTTGGAGAATTGCGTACAGTTCTGGTCACCGCATTATAGGAAGGATGTGGAAGCTTTGGAAAGGGTGCAGAGGAGATTTACCAGGACGTTGCCTGGTATGGAGGGAAGGTCTTATGAGGAAAAGCTGAGGGACTTGAGGCTGTTTTCGTTAGAGAGAAGAAGGTTAAGAGGTGACTTGATAGAGACATACAAGATGATCAGAGGATTAGATAGGGTGGACAGTGGGAGCCTTTTTCCTCGGATGGTGATGGCTAGCATGAGGGGACATAGCTTTAAATTGAGGGGTGATAGATATAGGACAGATGTCAGAGGTAGGTTCTTTACTCAGAAGTAAGGGCGTGGAATGCCCTGCCTGCAAAAGTAGTAGACTCGCCAACTTTAAGGGCATTTAAATGGTCATTGGATAAACATATGGATGAGAATGGAATAGTTTAGGTTAGATAGGCTTCAGATTGGTTCCACAGGTCGGCGCAAATCGAGGGCCGAAGGGCCTGTACTGCGCTGTAATGTTCTATGTTTTATGTTCTAATACCTCTGATCATTTTGTACGCCTCTATCAAATCACTTCTCATCCTTCGTCGTTCTAAAGAGAAAAGCCCTCGCTCTCTCAACCTTTCCACGTAAGACCTTCCCTCCATTCCAGGCAACATCCTGGTAAATCTCAGCTGCACCTTTTCCAACGCTTCCACATCTTTCTTGTAATGAAGCGACCAGAACTGGACACAATACTTCAGATGTGGCCAAACCACGGTTTTGTATAGCTGGAGCATAACTTCACAGTTCTTGAACTCAATCCCTCTATTAATGAAAGCGAACACACCATATGCCTTCTTAACAACTCTATCCATCTGGGTGGCAACTTTCAGGGAACTGTTGACATGAACCCCAAGATCCCTCTGCTCCTCCACACTGCCAAGAATCTCTCCGTTAACTCTGTATTCTGCTTTCAAGTTTGTCCTTCCAAAATTAATCACCTCACACTTTTCAGGGTTAAACTCCATCTGCCACTTCTTAGCCCAGCTCTGCATCCTATCAATGTCCCTTTGTAACCGAGAACAGCCCTCCACACTATGCACAACTCGACCCACCTTCATATCCTCCACGACCTTACTAATCCACCCTTCCACTCCTTCATCCAAATCATTGACAAAAATCACAAATAGAAGAGGACCCAGAACAGATCCTTGTGGTACATCACTCGTAACTGAGCATCAGGTTGAATATTTTCCAGCCACTACCACCCTTTGTCTTCTAAGGGTCAGCCAATTCTGAATCCAATCTGCCACATTTCACCCTATCCCATGCCTCCTTATCTTCTGCATAAGCCTACCATGGGGAACCTTATCAAACACCTTACGTAAATCCATGTATACCACATCCACTGTTCTACCTTCATCCACGTGTTTGGTCACTTCTTCAAAGAATTCAATAAGGTTTGTGAGGCGTGATCTACCCGTCACAAATCCATGCTAACTATCACGAACCAAACTGTGCCTTTCCAAGTAATCATAAATCTTATCTCTCAGAGCCCTTTCCAATAATTTGCCCACCACTGGCGTAAGGCTAACTGGCCTGTAATTTCCGGGGTTATCCCTATTCCCTTTTTTGAACAAGAGAATGACGTTTACCTCTCTCCAATCTTCCGGCACTATACCTGTGGACAGTGAGGACGAAAAGATCATCGCCAAGGGCCCTGCAATCTCTTCCCTCGCTTCCCATAGAATCCTTGGATAAATCCCATCAGGCCCGGGGGACTTATCTATCTTCAAGTTCCTCAAAATTCCTAGTACATCTACCTTACTAACATCCACCTCCTCCAGCCGACCAGCCTGTTTCACACTTTTCTCCTCTACAACTAGGTCCCTCTCAGTTGTGAATACCAAAGAAAAGTATTCATTAAGGACCTCTCCTATTTCTTTAGGCTCCGGGCACAAATTCCCTTTACAATCCTTGATCAGCCCTACCCTTCCTCCGGTCATTCTCTTATTCCTCACGTATGTGTAAAAAGCCTTGGAGTTTTCCTTGATCCTATATGCCAAAGTTTTCTCGTGCCCCCTTGTAGCTCTCCAAAGCCCTTTCTTCAGCTCCTTCCTGGAAAACTTGTATCCCTCTGGAGCCTTTTCCGTTCCTTGTTTCCTAAACCTTATATCAGCATTCTTCTTCCTCTTAACCAGTTGTTCAACCTCTCTTGAGAACCAAGGCTCCCTCACTCGACCGCATCTTCCCTGCCTGCTAGGCACAAACATATCGAGCACACACAGTATGCATTCCTTAAACAATCTCCACATTTCAATAGTGCCCTTCCCTGACAGCATCTGTTCCTATTTTATGTAACCCAGTTCTTGCCTAACAGAATTGTAATTACCCTTCCCCCAATTATAAACCTTAACCTGCTGTATGTACCTATCCTTTTCCACGACTATTGTAAAAGTAACAGAGTTATGATCGCTACCGCCAAAATGCTCTCCTACCAACAGGTCTAACACTTGGCCCGGTTCATTGCTAAGCACCAAATCCAAAGTGGCCTCTCTGCATGTTGGTCTATCTATGTACTGTGTCCAGGAATCCTTCCTGAACACACTGGACAAAATCCTCTCCATCTAAACTATCACAACTAAAAAGTTTCCAATCAATATTTGGAAAGTTGAAGTCACCCATGACTACAACCCTGTGACTTCTGCACCTTTCCAGAATCTGCCTCCCAATCCGCTCCTCCACTTCTCTGCAACTATTAGGGGGTCTGTAAAAAAACCCCAACAAAGTGACTGCTCCTTTCTTGTTCCTGACCTCAACCCAAACTGACTCTGTAGACATATCATTCTCGAACTGCCTTTCAATAGCTGCTGTACTAGCCCTGACTAGCAATGACACACCCCCGCCTCTTTTTCCACCCTCCCTATTTCTTTTAAAGCATCAAAACCTGGAACTTCCAACAACCATTCCTGTCCCTGAGTTACCCAAGTTTCTGTAATGGCCACAACATCATAGTTTCAAGTACTTACCCATGCTCTAAGTTCATCCGCCTTATTTCTGATACTTCTAGCATTGAAGTATACACACCTCAAACCATCCCTGTGTCCACATTTATGCTACATCGACCGCATTTCTTTATTAACAATCTCACTCCCTGTTGTGTCTGTTGGAAGGCTGAATACCTCTTCCTCTGAATTACAAATCCGGTTCCCCACCCCCTGCCAATCTAGTTTAAACCATCCCGTATTGCTCGACCAAACCTCCCTCCCAGGATATTTGTGCCCTTCCGGTTCAGGTGCAACCCGTCCTTACTGCACAGGTCCCACCTTCCCCAGAATGTGCTCCAATTATCCACATAATGGAAGCCCTCCCTCCTACACCAACCCTGTAACCACGTGTTTAGCTACATTCTCTTCCTATTTCTTACCTCGTTATCACGTGGCACTGGTAGTAATCGAGAGATAACTACCCTGTTTGTCCTGGACTTCAGCTTCCACCCTAACTCCCCGTACTCGTTTTTCACATTCTCTGTCCTTTTTCTACCTATGTCATTGGTACCGATGTGTACCATGACTTAAGGATCCTGAAGACACGATCCGAGACATCACGGATCATGGCACCCAGGAGGCAACGCACCATCCGTTCATCTCGTTCGCGTCCACAGAACCGCCTGTCTGTGCCTCTTACTATTGAATTCCCCACTACAATTGCTCTCCTATTCTACCCCCTTCCCTTCTGTGCCACAGGGCCAGGCTCAGTGCCAGAGACCTGTCCGCTATGGCCTTCCCCTGGTAGGTCGTCCCCCCAACAGTATCCAAAACGGTATACTTATTATTGAGGGGAACGGCCACAGGGGATCCCTGCACTGTCTGCCTATGCCCTTTCCCTGTGCTGACAGTCACCCAGCTACCTTTTTCCTGTACCTTGGGTGTGACCACCTCCCTCTCTATCACCCCCTCAGCCTCCCGAATGATCCGGAGTTCATCCAGCTCCAGCTCCAGTTCCCTAACACGGTTTTTGAGGAGCTGGAATTGGGTGCACATCTCACAGGTGAAGTCAGAGGGGACACCAGCAGTGACCCTTACCTCCCACGTCCTGCAAGAGGAGCATGCAACTGCTCTAGCTTCCATTCCCTCTCCTATAGATCTCCAGAAGAATAAAAAAAAGCCTTACCTTACCGACCCTCCACACAGTTTTTTTTTTGGTTAGAGGAGGAGGATGGGTGGGAGACACTACACATGTAGTGTTTCGGGTTTAGCCAATGCACCAATATATTAGTTCCTTCCTGGCTCGCGTTCTCTCCACACACCCGCTGCTCCAAACAAGAAGGCCGCTGCTGCACGAGGTAAGTTTTTATAAGGGAAAAAAACCCTTGCCTTCCTGTTGGCACCCTGGCTCGCGCTCCCGCTGCTCCAAGCAAGAAGTTTTAATGGGTAAAGACTGAAATGGGTGTGGTAAGAGAGTCTATGTTGTTTTTAATTTTGGCCATGGCCCAGCAATCTAAAACCACAGTACTCCTTCGATTGAGAAGTCACGGTTTGGTCCTTTGCAGCAGGAATGAATAAAAGCAGTGCAGGAAACTGAGGCAGGTTGTCCCCTGCCAAGCCCACACATTGGCAGAGGAAGCTGGCTGAAGTTCAGGAAAATTCAACTCATCCATACGACCAGAGCACAGGCCAAGTGTTAAATAAAGCCTGTACTGTTTTACAAAGAAATGAGGTGAAGCATTGTTTTTAACCATGTCAATTTCTGCCCCTGCATACAAAATAAAACCGGGTACAAACTCACCAAGGTGAGGTCCACAAATTGACCACTTAACCACCTCCGTATCTAACTCTTGCTAAATCTCCAATTTGCCAAATCTAAGTAGACTAATTCCTGGAGACTTTTTCACTTGCCTCAACCATCCTGCCTGTCAAAATTCCTTGTTTCCATGTTCTGATATTTGACATTTATATAACTAAGACATCAAAATTTCAAAGAATATTCAAAAAAAGAAACTTTTTTTAAACACATCTGTGATTTTTCTTCTGTGGTTTGCAGGCAGCAGTGTGCAGGAGATTGATCTTTAACAATCTAAGATTCCAGGATAATCCAAGGCCATTGGATTTGTGGGTTAAAGGTTCTGCCATCCTGTATTGGGGGCATCCTGTACCCAATGGACAATTTATTGGAAATTTGGGTGTGCGTAGTCCTTAGTTAACAAATAATATGCTGTTTCCATATATTGAGGAGTACAAAACTCACATATAAAATTATAATAAGAAATTCCAGAGAAATGTTTTTTCCCCATAGAGAGTGGAGAGAATGTGTAATAGGGTACCAAATGGATTAGATGAGTTGAATGACAGTGATGAATTCAAGGATATATGGATGAACAATGAGGTATAAGGGAATATTAGAGAGGATATAGACCTGAGTCACAGAAGTGGTTCCAGGATTGAAGAAATTCAGTTAAGTGGAGAAGTTGGGACCATTCTCCCTGAGGAAGAGAATGTTGAGAGGACATTTGACTGAAATATTCAACTTCATGAAGGATGTGGACAGTATAGATAGGGATAATCAGTTCCCAATGGAGAAAGGCTCAAGAATACTACTATTGCCAGGATTTACCGTGATATAGCTCTTGTGGGTGACTTGGTGATGCCCACACTTTTTAAAAAAGTGGGTAAGGTGGTGCTGTTGAAAGGTATGGTACTGCATCAGTAGAAATTGTACGTTGCAGGCTGGCTTGTTGTCTCAGTTTGTAGTGCAGCCCACTGACACAGCCAGTGTATATTATTCTCATCTTCTCCCAACAACTGGGAAATCTCATGCAACCTGGAAGCAAAATTGCATTTTGTCAATAGTCTGTAATTATTTCCGATCAAATTCCTAGTGGAATAGGAAGTATAAACTATGGGTTAATAAAGACATTTTCGGGGAGATTCACTTATAGAACATAGAACATAGAACAGTACAGGCCCTTTGGCCCACGATGTTGCGCTGACCTATTACCCTACTAAGATCAATAAAGCAATTACTCCAAAGTAATTATGTCAAATTCAGCAGAATAAATAAAATTCTCTCAGTTAAGTTTCACAAGGTGTTGTGACATGCTGATGTACTTATTGCAGTCAGTGTGTTCATGTTGGAAGTGCAGCTGCCAATCTGTACACAGCAAGCTCTCATGAACAGCAATGTGATAATCAGATGATCACTGTTAGTGTTGTTGCTTAAGGGATTAAAAACTGGCCAGTACATTAGGGAGAAATGACATTGACATGGTATCATGGGATCTGTTGCATCCAGCTGTGAGAGGGCAGATGAAATCTGGTTTAATGCCTCGACTGAAAGGTGGCATTGCTGACGGTGCAGCTCTCCCTCTGCAATGGACTATTGGTCTCTGATGTCAAGTCTTTGCAGTGAAACAGAAACCTCAAGCACAGTGCTCTCACTGTGCCAGGACTGACCCTGCTATGATGACTAATGGAATTATACGTGTGTATTGAGAAGTATTGGTGGCTTTCTAAATAAAGACCACATTTCATTTTACTGCCTCCGCTCAGACTAGTTATTTTTTGCAAACAGTTTGAAACACAGTTTCCACTCTGATTGCATAATCCACTTGTAAGTGCTACATTAACACAGGGCCCAGAAACTTTCAGGTAGCAGCATTAAAGCAAAGTACGATCATGCTTTCCCAGGAAGTAAATTGCTTTCCTCTTGCTAGTGTGTGCACTGGATGCTGTTACATCTCTTGCAAAACAATCAATACCAAAATGTTTACCACATTTCAATTTACAATGGGTGAAGTGCTGTATAAAAATATTGCTTTTTAATGAATACATACTTGGGTTGACATATTCCTCCGGAGCATTCACTTTTAGCAGATTTCCAAGTTTGTGTAGGCTTGCAAATACCTGACTCAGCTGCAGTATTGGTACTGAATCACTAAGTGGGCTTAGAGTACAGAAACCCTGAAGGGTTTTACCTCATGGTTCTTCTTTGGGGATAGCCAACATGATGAGGGAAGCAGTTTGCTGGAAGAAAGGAGGAGGTTTGGAAAATAAAGTGAGTAAAGTATTATTATCTTATAAAGCTGCTTTCATGGTCCCAGTTTCAGCCATTTGGAAAGATGGCACCTCTGACTGTGTCTGCTACCTCTGTACCATGCTGGTGTGCCAACATGGTTTTATAGCCTTGAGACCTGGGTGGGTTAGAGGGCAGGATCATGGAATGCAAGTCACCAGAATTAAACAAAAAAACCCAAACTTAGTCTCCATAAACCAGTCTGTCATTTGCTAAGAGGTTGCATATCAAACACAGAGTTGAGGAGGCATTTCTTCTCCTGAGAGTCATGAAGCTGTGGAATTCATTGCCACAGAGTGCTGTCGAGGCTGGGCTGTTAAATATATCCAATGCTGAGAGAGCAAGATTTTTAATCAGTAAGGGAATCAAGGGTTATTGGGAAAAGGCAGGAAAGTGGAGTTGAGGATTATCAGATCAGTCAACATCTTATTGAATAGCAGAGCAGATTCAATGGTCTGAATGGCTTATTTGAAAGGGTTCAGAAAAGGTTTACAATGATGTTGTCAGGTTTGGAGGGTTTGAGCTATAGGGATAGACTGGATAGGCTGGGGCTATTTTCCCTGGAGTGTCAGACGCTGAGGGGTGACCTTTATAGAGGTTTATAAAATCGTGAGGGGCATGGATAGAGTTAATAGCCAAGGTCTATTCCCCGTGGTGGGGGAGTCCAAAACTAGAGGGCATGGGTTTAAGGTGAGAGGGGAAAGATTTAAAAAGGACGTAAAGGGCAACTTTTTAACTCAGAGAGTGGTGCGTATATGAAATTAGCTGCCAGAGGAAGTGGTGGATGCTGGTACAGTTACAACATTTAAAAGGCATCTGGATGGGTACATGAATAGGAAGGGTTTGGAGGAATATGGGCCAAATGCTGGCAAATGAGACCTAGATTAATTTAAGATACCTGGTTACTATGGATAAGTTGGACCGAAGGGCCTGTTTCCATGTTGTACAGCTCTATGACTCTAACAAAAGGGCACAGATTTAATGCAGTTGGCAAAATAAGAACTTCTTCACCCAGTGAGTGGTTAGAGTCTGGAATACACTTCCTGAGAATGTGATGGAGCAGGTTCAATCAATGCATTCAAGAGGGAATTGGTCACGTACCAAATAACCTCCCCCTGTGCTCTAACTCATAGAGTCATACAGCACAGAAACAGACCCTCAGTCCAACCAGTCCATACTGACCATAATCTCAAACTAAACTAGTCCCACCTGCCTGTGCTTGGTCCATATCCCTCCAAACATCTCTTATTCATATACTTATCTAAATGTCTTTCATACATTGTAACTGTACCTGCATCCACCACTTCTTCTGGAATTCCATACATGAACCACTCTCTACGTAAAAAAATTGCTCCTCATGTCTTTTTTAAATCTTTCTCTTCTCACCTTAAAACTATGCCCCCCTAGTCTTGAAATCCCCAACTCTAGGGAACAGACACCTATCATTCACCTTATCAATATACCTCAAGTCCTAAAAACTTCTGTAAGGTCACTCCTCAACTTCCTATGTTCCAGTGAAAAAAGTCTCCGTCTATCCACCCTCTCCTTATAACTGAAATCCTCCATTCCCAGCAACATCCTCTTCTGAACCCTTTCCACCTTAACAAAATCCTTCCTATAACAGGACAACCACAACTTGATGCAGTACCTTTGAAGAGGACTCTCCAATGTCCCATACAACCTCAACATACTGTCCCAATTCCTACGCTCAAAGGTCTGAGCAATGAATACAAGCCTGCTAAATGCCTTAATAAAAACCAAAAGAACTGCGGACGCTGTAAATCAGGAACAAAAACAAAGTTGTTGGAAAAGCTCAGCAGGTCTGGCAGC
>NC_063370.1:18002386-18025343 GCF_021869965.1 Rhincodon typus
CCTAGACCCTTCATCAGAAGGGTCTAGGCCCGAAACGTCAGCCTCTCTGCTCCTATGATGCTGCTTGGCCTGCTGTGTTCATCCAGCCCTGCACCTTGTTGTCTCGGATTCTCCAGCATCTGCAGTTCCTACTATCTCTCCCATACCAATTTTTATACTCTCTGCACTACTCGTTGAAAGTAAGCATGCCAAACACCACCTTGACCACCTTATCCAGTTATGTTGCCACTTTCAGGAGATTGTAGACCTGTATGCCCAGATCCCTCTGTATGTTGATGGTACTGAGGGTTCTGCCATTTAATGAATGCTTGCCTCTTGCATTAGATCTTCCAAAATGCATCACTTCGAATTCGCCTGGATTAAATTCCATCTGCAGTTTCTCTGCCGAAGACTTCTGCTAATCTTTATCCTGCTGTATCCGCTGGCAATTCTCCTTACTGTCCACAGCTCCCCCAATTTTTGAATCATCTGCAAACCTACTAATCACGTCACCTACATTCTCCTCCAAATGGTTTATATATAATACAAACAACAGAGTCTCAGCACTGATTCCTGTGGAACATCGCTGGTCACAGACCTCCATTCAGGAAAACACCCTTCCATGGCTACTCTCTGTCTTCTATGACTAAACCAGTTCTGTATTCATCTTACCAGTTCACTGCAGATCCCATGTGACTTCATCTTTTGGATCAGCCTGCCATGAGGATCCTTGTCATATAGACAACATCTAACGCCCTGCCCTCATCAATCAAACTTTGTCACTTACTCAGAAAACTCAATCAAGTTTATGAGACATGACCTCCCTCACATAAAGCCATGCTGCCTATCGCTAATAAGTCCATATTTTTCCAAATCTGAGTTTATCTTAACCCTAAGAATCTTCTCTAATACTTTCTCTACCATTGACATAAATATCACTAGCCTGTAATTTCCTGGATAGTCCCTGTTGCCCTCCTTAAATGAAGGAACAACATCGGCTATTCTCCAATCCTCTGGGACCTCTGCTGTGACCAAGGAGGCTATAAAGATTTTGGACAAAGCCCACCCAATTTTCTTACCTGCCTTCCTCAGCATTTTGGGATAGATCACATCAGGCCCTGGGGACCTGTGTACCCTAATGCGTTTTAAAACACCCAATGCCACTTCCTTTTTTCATATTACCATGTCCCAGAATATCAACATTACCTGTCCTGAGGCTCACCATGCACTGTGTCCTGCTCCTTTGTGAATACTGATGCAAAGTATTCATTATGAGAGGAGCTAACTTTCCCTAGTTACCTTCTTGCTTCTTACAGATGTATAAAATGTCATGGGATTTTCCTCAATCCAGTTTGCCAAAGACATTTTATAGCCTGTTTTAGCCCTCCTAATTCCTTATTTGAGTTTTATTCCTGCTATCTTTGTATTCTTCAAAGACTTGCCTGTCTTCAGTTTCCTAAATCTAACGCATGCCTCCTTTTCTTTTTGACTAACCTCTTGTCATCCAAGGTGCAATTCTTATCCTTCATTTTCACGGGAGCATAGAATCAAAGAACCTCTACAGAGCAGAAAGAGGCCATTTGGCCCATCAAGTCTGCACCAACCCTCTGAAGAGCATCCCATCCAGACTCAGCCACCCAACCTATTCCCATAATGCCGCATTCACTGTTGCTAATCCAACTAGCTTAAAGATCCTTGGACACTACAGGACAATCTATCTAATCTGCACATTTTTGACTGTGGGAGGAAAACAGAGCACCCAGTGGATCCACAGATACAGTCACCCGAGGCTGGATTCGAACACGGGTCCCCGGCGTAGTGAGGTGACAGTGTTAACCGCTAGGCCACTTTGCCTCCCATCATGCTGGTCCTGAACTTTAAACAACTGGCCTTTAAAAGATTCTCACATGCCAGGTGTAGATTTGCAAACAGCTGCTCCCAATCTACATTCCTCAATTCCTGTCTGTTATTATGGTAGTTAACCATACCCCAATTTAATACTGTCACCCAAGGACACTTTTTAAACTTCTCTCCTAGAGAAAAAATATCCTGACCTCCTCAGTCTGCCTTAATAGTTATACTTCCTCACAGTTTTAATGTTTTTAGTCCTGAAGTATATCTAGGTTGTAACTGTTGTCAGCTCAATTTCACTCTCATTGAAACTTGGTTTGAGCTTATTACAAGGGGGTAAAAAGACCAGCTCAGCTTTCTTACTGAACAGCAGGGACTTTACTAATTCTTTGTGACCTTTTCCTTCCCTCCTTCTGTTGCAGTGAACACGCTGGGAATAAGTGATGACCTCAAAGAGAAGCTGCAGGATGTGATGATTGACCGACACAAGTTAACACTGGGCAAGACTCTGGGAGAAGGTAAGAACATAAGCATGGTTACAGGGAGAAACCTAGAAATGGTGCTGGCGTATCCCATCAGAATGAACGTAGAATCAGTCTAGGGCTCTGACAAGTTGGAATGATTGTGGAGTGGTGACAGCTAAATTTGGGCCGCATTACAATTACATAGAAGTATTTAGAAAAAGTGAAAGAGTGAGAAACTTTCTTTAAGCATATAAGGAGAAGGTCCATGGGATCCTACATCCCTGCCCTCTGAGTAATCTACTGTTTCTAATTAATTGTTTTTGCCTGTAGTTGAGTTTAATTAAGAACATTAATATGGACAAAGAGGTGAAAATGCCATAAGAGAGGGTCAGGAGATTTTGCTATCTTCTTACATCAATCCAGTCAGAGATTTACTCTGTGTAAGCGTTATTGTGAATTAACGATGCCAAACATTTTGACAGCGCACTGATTGAGAACAATGGCTGCAATACAAGATGTGCTGGGAATGTGACTAAATCTTTTATTAATCCAACTCATTGTTCCTGATGACCAGAACCTAACATGATGCCAACAGCCAGTATGGTTGTCAACTCTGGTTTGCCACAAAGTGGCGGCTTTATTACATGGTATCCTTGCTCTAACTAACCGATCCCATCAAACAGCATGTTGTTTTACTCCTGAGATATTGGTAACCGTGTTTAACCTCCCAGTCGAAAGCTTATCATAAATACGTCCTAACCTCAAATCAGCTCCTCCAATGAATCCTGATCTAGTGTCCTGCAGATAGCAGCACATGCAATAGTTCCAGCACTTCTCCATTTTAGACTCCACCAAGCTCTATTGTTTCCAATTCTGACTTCATTCAAGAGTTAAATTGTACATTTCAACTATTATTTAGGATTATTGCGAATTTTTAGTTAATGGTACAAGAGTTTTTGTTTGTAACTTAGTTTTGGGGAATTAAAATTCAACAATTGAATATAAGATGATTGCAATTCAAACTTCTTGAAGTCTGATGCACTTCATATTGTGGTTATTCTTCTTTAAGAAGTTAATGCTAGAAAGGTAAAGTAATTAAAATGCTGGGTGTTGTGATCATTTAAAACAAATGACAATTGAAAGGCTACTTTGTTCAATAGATTCAGAATAGAAGGGGTGGGGTTATAAAAACAGCAGCTGGAGACATGGGGTCTGCAAAATTTGCAATCATGGCAGTCCAAAAGGAAGTAGAGCTAAAGTAGCTTAAAAGCAATCAGTAAACCTAAAGATCAGATTACATGGGACTATCACCACGCCCAAGTTCCCATCCAAGCCACTCACCATCCTGACTTGGAAACATATTGTCATTCCTTTACTGTTGCTGAATCAAAATTCTGGAATTCCCTGCCTAATGGTCTTGTGCATTTACCAAAGCACATGGACTACAGCGGTTCAATAAAGTAGCTCCCTACCACCTTCTCAAGGGTAACTAGGGACTGGCAATAAATGCCAGCCCAGCCAGCGACGCTCACATCCCATGAGCGAGTAAAAAAAAAATTAAAGACTCCTCAGGACCAGACTATGTCATCATGCAGGTGTGTGGAGTGTGGGAAATTCTCTCTGGGTTCAATTTAGCTGTGTATTTGCTGAGAGAAGATTTAGATGCAGCTTTAAGGTGAGAGAATGTGGAAACAAAAATGGCTTCAGCGAGCACTTGCGGTTCTATTGGTAGAGTCCAGACAGTTAGAACTCAGGGTAATTCCAGGGAATGGTAGCTCTGTGTCATGGAAAAAGCTTACAGCTAAAAAGAAAGTCGGAAGTCACACGGCACCCGGTTACGGTCCAACAGGTATATTTGAAATCACAAGCTTTGAGAGTATCTCACCAAGATCATCCCTACACCTTCACTTCTTGCCTTCAAACAACCGCTAAACCTTAAACAGACCATCATTCGTAGCAAACTACCCATCCTTCAGGAGAACATTGATCACAACCCTGCCACAGCAACCTCTGCGAGACATGCCAGATCATTGACACAGGTACAACCATCACACGTGGGATCAGCACCCACCATGTACATGGCGGCTACTCATGTGACATGGCCAATGTTGTTTATCGCATATGCTGCAGCAGGGATGCCGCAAGGCATGGTATATTGGTGAGGCCATGCAGACGTCACGATAACGGATGAATAGACCCTATGCAACAATTGCCAGACAGGAATGTTCCCTCCCAGTCGGGGAACATTTCAGAGGTCAAGGATATTCAGTCTCCGATCTTCGGGTAAGCATCCTCCAAGGCAGCCTTCAAGATACACAACAATGCAGAATTGCCAAGTTCTGTACACATGAAAATGGCCTCAACTGTGATCTTGGATTCATGTTGCGCTACATATGACCTCACCACACTGTTCTGTATCTGTAAAATCTTCTTTACTGTCCTGTGTTGTCACCATTACCTGGATAAATTGTTATGATCTCTCTACCTTAATTAGTTTGTACAGTTTTGGATTATTTATTACTTTGGTTAGACCCTTTGGATGCGACTCTTGTACCTATCATGTTATTTCAGTCATTTGGTTTCTTTCCAGCACCACCTTATTTTTATTTGTAATTATCTCTCTGCCTTATTTAATTGGATTATAGGTTTTCCCTTCATTTGTTATCCAGCTGTTGACACTTTACCCATACCTAGATCACCCGTAGGGAATTATTATGCAACACTCCACTCATACCATTTGTACAATCTTTTGATCTCTCTGCCCTTGATCTTTCTGCCTATAAATTCTGTGTTCTATGTGCTTCTCTCTCACTTCACCTGACAAAGGGGCTACACTCTGAAAGCTTTTGATTTCAACTAAACCTGTTGGACTATAACCTGGTGTCATGTGATTTCTGACCTTGTCCAACACTGGCACCTCCACATCATAGCTAAAAAGAAGACCTGGGAGCCATGGTAGCTCAGTGTAGACAAAACTGCAGTTAAAGAAGCCCACAACAGTATTTGCCTGATGAAGCTGAGAAAGACTGTTGATTAGAGAAATTCAGTGACAGTTCACTGAGGTTTTATAAAACTTGAAATTGTGGTGGCAATTCGACACTTGAAATCAGCCTCAAGCAAAGTGGAAAATTTGACCCCAGGAGCAGAGATTGGACAGCCAATATGTGAGCAGGCATTAGATCTTTACTGTGAATGAGACAATGACTTAATGACATGTGGAAACCCACTGTTTCTAAGACCTGGATGGGATCTGTCTTGCCTACATCACTTAAAGTGCAAACTTTAGTGTTTGATCACAGTTCTGCTTGTTAACTCAAAATTATCTCATGTTAATCCTGAATGTTAGAGTATATGGTTTAGTATAATTATCTTATCCTGTTCAGTCTAATCATTGTTGCATATGTCTGTTTTGTTCTCATTCTGTAGTAAAGATTTTTTTGACTTAAACTGTGTGGAGTTTGCACATTCTCCCCATGTCTGAATGGATTTCCTCCGGGTGCTCTGGTTTCCTCCCAGAGTCCAAAGATCTGCAGGCTAGTTGGATTGGCCATGCTAAATTGCCCGTAGTGTTCAAGGAGGTGTAGATTAGGGGGATGGATCTTGGTGGGATGTTCTGAGGGTCAGTGTGGAATTGTTGGACCAAAGGGCCTGTTTCCACACTGTAGGGATTCTATGATCTATGATGATCTATGAATTCAACCCTGGAACCCGGCACTTATTTTCTTACCATTGGTTCTTCTACTCATTGTAGCCTTTAAAAGATTACACTTTATCAAACCAGATCATAACAAAGATCCATTTTATCCAGTATTTATACACCAGGCATCATAACAGGATTGGGTTTGGAATTTAGAATTGGTTTATTATTGGGAGTGGGATATGGGTTGCGTTTTGACTTGTGGATTGTGATTAACTGTCATTGAGATTGGTATTGAAATTGGGTTTAGGAAAATGATTGCGATTTGAATTATGATTGGAATTGACAGTGTAGTTGACAATTGGATTGAAACTGAGATTAAGATTTCAATTAATGGTTGATATTGAAATTAACATTGGAATTAAGATTATTTACTAGGATTAGATGGAGTTTGAGATTCAATTTAGGATTGGAACTGGAATAGGATCTTTTTGGGATTAAGATTTACCACATGGAAGTCATGTCCAAACTTGGAAGATGGCATACATTAGGCAACACATTGGTACAATCTATGGCCTCAGCATCTCTGAAAGTGCCACATACCATTTGGTGTACTCAGTAGCTGTACTTCAGAATGCAGGAGAGATGGAGGGCATCCAGTCTCTTGATCCAAATCACCATTCAATAGAATCATTCATGCCTGATCCATCTTGTCAGGTCAATTATGACCATGCTGGTTTATAGAGCCCTGATTAACTTTTTCATGGAAAATGGAATATGTTGTCCGTTTTGATCTCTTTCATGTAATGTACGATTTATTTATTCCTTCAGGAGAGTTTGGCTCTGTGATGGAAGGACAATTGAACCAGGATGATTATATTCTCAAAGTGGCAGTCAAGACAATGAAAAGTAAGTAGAATTTAAAAGCATTTTGACTGAAGCATTTTCTAAGGGGGACACAACTGATATTGCTAGAGCTCTTAGGAGAATTTGTGAGTCTTTGTTCTGACTTGGTGCTCACTGTACAGGAGTACACCTCAAGGGAAAGTTAGAATCAGTCCCTTCAGCATTCTATATTTTGTGTTTCTGCATGATATTCTTCCATAAATGTGTAGGATGACTGGTTGTGAGTTAACCAAAGCTAAATGGAAGTTCTAAGGACTAATTACCAAAAAGGCACTTTGGAGAATAATGATGCTTACTACTGCTCATTCATGTTCTTTCTTTAGAGCCATCTCCACTAGGTACACTTGCCAGGTGTGCACAATAACCAGACCTCTGCTCAAAGGTCACGTGCATAGAATTTCATAAAATGTATCCTGTAGAAACTTGGTTTTGATCCAACTGATTTGTATCAGCATTTATGCTCATCATTAGCCTCCTCCATCTTACTTCATCTCACTCCATTAACATGTCTTTCCATTTATTTCCCTTTTTTTTACAAAAGAAGATGCTCTATTAAAATTTGTAAAAGTGTATTACAAAACATTGAACTGAAAATGGTTTGGCTGGAAAGTTCACACAATGCAATATGTGTCACATTCAAGGAGCTGCTGAGTTCACTTTTGACTTGGTAATTGTTGGACATTTCTGGAATCAATCAACTTGCATATTTGCTGTTCAATATCAGCCATTTTAAAATCCGTTTTTAGGAAAAGCATTTGAACTAGATAAAGGGGTGAATATTAAATATTTTGAACTAAGTGAGTTGTGTCAAGCTATTTTTATCACAAGACCCAGAGACTTTCCTCACTGACCAAACTCATTTCATTAAAACGGTGCAGGGTCAGATCATTAAGGTCAGCAAGACAGGTGGAGAGAGCAGTTAGTAAAGTATACAGTTGTATTAAACAGGCAAAGAGCAAGGACGTAATGTTGACTTGTACAAAAGACTTATTAGACCTCAGCTGAAGTCTTGTGTACAGTTGTAGGTGGTATATTACAGGAAAGATGCAAATGTATTTACTAGAATGGTTCCAAGTATGATAAACTTCAGCCGAGGGGAGATCGAAGAAATTGAATTGTTTTCCTTCTAGAGAAGAAGGCTGAGAGGAGATCTCGTTGAGGTTTCAAAATCAGGAGCATGCTGGGCAAAGCAGATAGGATGACTTGGAGACAGTAAGGACTGCAGATGCTGAAATCTAGAGTCAATTTTTGTGGAGCTGGAAAAGCACTGCAGGTCAGACAGCATCCTGGAGCAAGAAAGTCAACTTTTCAGGCCGAAACATCGACTTTCCTCCCACTCTACATCGGTCAAGGGATAGCACAATTGTATCATGATCCATGTCACTGTGGATAATTCTTACCCCCCCAATAACCAACCTAAACCCCCAAGCTCACCAGGCAAAATAAATTGTTCCAGGATGTTGGAGTCATGGCAGTTGCCAGAGTGGTGGGTACACAGATCAGCTGGACATAAAAAGGAATGGAACTCCTTCCTATTGAGAAATTCCATTGTTGTGACACTGCCCTCGCAGTACCATGTGTGTATAGTTGATGATACCCTGCTCCTGGGGAAGCCAGCTGTGTTTCTGAGTCATACTGCAACACCGACCTCATTTCATAGGGAGCAAGTTGAACCAGCATGACTTTGCACAGATGGCATTGGGCATAGTCCTAATGCATTTGTGGATCTACAACTAAGACATCCCACATGGATCACCCAGCACTCCCTGAATGAAACCAATACCATAGAGGCTCAGTACTGCAATGGTTTTCAAACTTGTGGAATGAGATGGCCTGTCATACCTGCCTGTCCTCAGCTCCCACTCCTAACTTCTGCCTGATCCAGGAACATATGAAGCCTGTGTCAGCACTGTGCCTTGCTCATCCCCAGGAAATGGAGTAGAGATCCAAAATCTCTGAGCCTCCTGCGCATTCCACACATCCTGAAGGGTCTTGCAGTGACCACTCGCTGATATGTGCTCTTTTTCCAATGCACTGGCCTGCTAGTTTTGGGCTTTCTATGGCCCCTGGACCTCCTGTATCGGTCTTGCTTTCTTAAGAAGGCAGCCACAATGACCAACATCTTGCCAATAGCAAGGCAAAGGAGTCTTGGTGGAGGCACTGGGTCAGGAGAAGACATTTTTGACCATTCTAGCTCCACCATTCAATATAATCATGGCTGATCCTCTATCTCAATGCCAGATTTCCACTTTATCTCCTTACCTCTTGGTGCCTTAAAATTTTAAGATGCTCTTTATCCCTTTCTTGAATATATTTCTTGGCCTCCACAACCTTCTATGATGGAGAATTCCACAGGTTCATTACATTTGGAGTGAAGAACTTTTTTTCTCATCTCAGTCCTAAATGGTCTCCCCCATATTCTGAGACTCTGTCCATTGGGAAAACATCCTTTTTGCATCTAGTCTTGTTCAACCCTGTTAGAATTTTATAGAATTCAATCAGATCCCCTCTCATCTTTCTAAATTCTGGTGAATACAGTCCCAGTCAAAGCAATAGGATATTCATAGGACACTCCTGACATTCCTGGTATTAACCTACTGAACATCCAAGGCACTTGATTGTCCTTGATGGCAAGTATATTCTTTCTTAGTTTCTGTAAGTTTGCTGAAACTGTTTGCATTAACCGAAAGAACTGTGGATGCTATAAATCAGACACAAAAACAGAAATTGCCGGGAAAGCTCAGCAGGTCAGGCAGCATCTGTGAGTTCTGAGGAAGGGTCACTGGACCCAGAACGTTAGCTCTGATTTCTCTTCACAGATGCTGCCTGAGCTGCTGAGCTTTCCCGGCAATTTCTGTTTTTGTGTCTGATTTACAGCATCCACAGTTCTTTTGGTTAATGCAGTTTCAGCAGACTTATAGAAACGTAGTTACTTTTTTTTATAGACTAGGATTCTTTTGCAAGAACATTCAATACTTTGATAACTGAATAGAAAACTAGAAAGAGTATAACACCTTAGTAGTCCCTGGACGTTTTCAAAAATAATCACGCTACCTCCTGACAAAGCCCAGTTCAGAACCATTTTTTTCTCTTCCCAATCAATATTCTCTGTTGTAAGCTGGTTAGCACAGTCCTCCCTTGAGTGACCAATTCAACATCCAACCAGCTGCCAGCACCGAGCATACGAACAGCTGCATGCCAATTCATCTACAGTGTCCTTTGAACAATAAGTTGCCAAATATTCAAGGCCAATTCCCAACAGAAAACCTCTGTCCTTATTCTCTTCTCATTTAAAGCAAACTGCTATTCAAAGTTAGACTCTTAACCTTAACTCACAGTTCCAAATTGAAACAAAATGATCACTACAAAAGAAAAATAGCAAGCGTCTCTACAAGCATCCATCTTTGAAGAATGAAACATCATTTGAAAAAATGCGTGCTTGAATGGGTAAGTACCATTTATATGACAAACAAGGTACAAAACTAATCGCTTCCAATGCTTCCTCCACTGTACAATTTTCTTGGTTACATTCTTAAATTTTCAACAGTTTATATTTGGGATAAAACATCAACAATTACATTTTCTTTCCCTGAAAACTCTACAATTTTTACATGAAAAAGTTGCAATAACAAACTTCAACAGAACAATGCCAAATTTTTAGTCTTAAATATTTCAATTAAAGTTAATGAACTATGATCAGTAGAAACCAAAGTCTTTCAATCCCCGTGTCCCCATAAACTTCAGTGTTAAAAAGTTGCCAACACTACCAATGTCTCCTTTCCGGTAGTGGAATATCTTTTATGATGTTGATTCAATTTCCTGGTTAAAAATACCCAAGGCATCTCCATTTTGGCTTTGTTATCCTGTAAGAGAACTGCTTCAATCCCCAAATCACTAGCACCTACTACTTTAAAAGTTTTGTTTAAGTTATATGTTGTTATTACAGGTTCATTTGTTAAGATTGCTATCAATTGTTGACCATCTTCACTTATTTCTGTAGCAAGTTCATTAAGGATACAGCTATTGTACAGATACAGTCTGCACATTCCCAAAAACCAAATTATATCTAATTTCCTTGTAGTGGTGTGGATCTCCAGCTCTGGCTTTTGCTGTTCTGGGTGACATTTGTCCTGACCCTACGACACATTCCAAAACATTATTTCTGACTTTGCAAACTCACGTTTTGCCTGCTTTAAGATCAACCTGGTTGGCTGCAATCATTTAAACAAGTACTCTTAACTATTTTATATGTCCCTTTCATGTGGTCACAATGTGCTACAATATCATCCAAGTAATTTACGCAGTTAGGTACTTCAGCTGTAGGTCTATTCATTACTCATTGAAAAGTGGCTGGGGCATTCTTAAATCTAAATGGTTAAATCAGCATTAGTACAATCCATTTGATGTGACAAAAACAGAAATTTCTTTGGCCCTTGCTATTAATGGTACCTATCGGAGCATCAATTAGCTATGTCACCTTACTAACCTTCTTAACCACTTTGTAGGGATCATTGATGCAACATTGCTGCTGACACAAAACCGGGTAGGACCATGAGTTGTAAAGAGGGTGCAGAGTCTTCAAGGTAATTTAGACAAATTGAGTGAATAGCAAACACATGGCACGTGTAGGAAAACATGCTAGATGTGAAGTTATATACTTTAGTGCGAAACACAGAAAGGAAGAGTATTATTTAAATAGTGATAACAATGTGATAGGAGGGAAAAGAATCTATTATGTTATGGAAACATGTTGAAACAGTACTATCACAGAAGACAATGAGAAAGTACAGATGTGTCCAGTAGTAAGTGAATAGAGGAGGACAGAGGAAAGAAAAATGAGAATGAAGGAGAAATGGGCAGTTCCCAAGTGAACTTCTAACTGTTAGATTAACAAATCTGGAGACATTAAAGAATTTGTTACTGTGTTTTTGTATTTATAGAAAGATCAAAAGAGAGATATAGTGAGATTACTCAGGAGGTACAAAGGAATTTGCAAAGATACATTTGGATTTACACATTAGTCAAACATGTTGTTAAATAATAAAAATAATTTGGGTACGATTAAAAAAAAACCCACGTCAGTTATACTCAGGCAAACAGGCCCATGTAACAAAAGAAATTAATCTTTGTTGGAGTATCTGTTGACCAAACCAAACCAGAGTAATTGGAGTCTCCAGGGGTTGGCATGTTGCATTTCATTCCCTCATCCAGGTAATTTATGTATTGTGAATAGTTGGAATCCAAGTACTGATTCTTGTGGTACTCCACTAGTCACTGACTGCCACTCTGAGAGACGTATTTATTCCCACTCTGTTCTGTCTGTCAACTAATTCTCAATCCATAACCTCCTATTTGACTCCCTATCCCATGTGCTTTAATTTTTCCCACTAATCTCTTATGAGGGACCTTATCAAAAGCCTTCTGAAAATCCAAATACACTGCATACATTATTTCACCCATATCTATTCTACTAGTTACATCCTCAAAAAACTCCAGTAGATTGTTAAGCGTGATTTCCCTTTCATATACTTATGCTCACTTTGCCCAGTCCCATTAATGCTTTCTAAATGTTCTGTTATCCCATCTCTTACAATGGACTGAAGCATTTTTCCCGTTAATGACCTTAGTCTAACTGGTCTGTAATTCTCTATTTCTCTCCCCCTTTTTTAAAGAGGGGTTTATATTCTCCACCAACCAATCTGTAGGAACTGGTCCAGCATGTATAGAATTTTTGAAGATGACCACCAATGCATCCAATATTTTTAGAGCCACTTCCATTAGTACACTGTGATGGAGATTATCAGGCGCAGGCAATTTGCTAGCCTTTAATTCCATTAATTTCCTGACCAGCATTTTCTTACCAATACCGATCGCCTTCAATGCTGTCTCCTCACCAGAAACTTGGTTCCCTAACATTTCTGGGAGGTTATTTATGCCATCTTTTATGAAGACAGAACCAAAGTCTGTGTTCAATACTTCTGCCATTCTTTTCTTCCCCATCATAATCTCTCCGGCTTCTGACTATAAAGTATCTACATTTATCTTTACTAATCTATTTTCTTCACATATTTGTACAAGCTTTTTTGGTCAGTTTTTATGTTCCCCACAACTTTAGTCTTGTACTCCATTTTCCCCCTCATAATCAAACTTTTGCTCTCTTTGGTTGAATTCAAAAATGGCTCAAACCTCAGGTTATTTCTGGCATTTTATAATGTCTCCTATATTGGGAACATGGAATGAAAGAGTTCCTTAAACCTTGAAGAGTCATCAGTGACATACCCTGCAGGTAAGAGCTGCACATATACTCCTCCATACAGTGAGACATGCCATGAATTCGCAACAGGATAATAGCAGGACCATGTCTCCATCCACATCATGCTTAGCCTATGCAGAAACTTGGTGAAGGTCATTGAGATAGGAGTGCCCGTAGCACTCCAATACCCTGCCTAAACCAGACCCACATCAACCATTTAACTTCTTGCTGCATTCAAAACAGACCATCATCACACTTATATGACAGATAATAAGGTGGGGGTGATGGCATAGTGGTATTATCGTTGGGCTGCTAATCCAGAAACTCAGGTAATGTTCTGGGGACCCAGCTTCAAATTATGCCAAGACAAATGGTGGAAGTTTGGAGTCGATCAAAAAAGGTCTGGAATTAAGATTCTAAAGATGACCATGAAACCATTGTCAATTAGATCTTAGAATATGTACAGTGTGGAAATAGACCCTTCAGCCCAACAAGTCCACACCCACCCAGACCCATTCCCCTATAACCCACCTAATCTACACATCCCTGAACACTATGGACAATTTAGCATGGCCAATCCACCTAGCCTGCACATCTTTGGACTGTGGGAGGAAACTGGAGCACCTGGACTAAATCCATGCAGACGCGGGGAGAATGTGCAAACTCCACACAGACAGTCGCCCGAGAGTGGAATCAAACCCAGGCCCCTGGTGCTGTGAGGTAGCAGTGCTAACCACTGAGCCACCGTGCCGCCAATTGTTGGAAAAACCCATCTGGCTTACTAATGTCCTTTAGGGAAGGAAACTGCCATCCTTACCTGGTTTGGACTTATGTGACTCCAGACTCACAGCAGTGTGGTTGACTCTTAACTGCCCTCTGGGCAATTTTGGATGGGCATAAAATGTTAGCCTAGCCAGCCATAAATGAATTTTAAAAAAGAGGTGATGATGGGCAGTTCCCATGGCATCCCTGGAGGTTACATGAATAATAGTTCACTTTTGGCCAGCAATGCCCTCTTTTTAAGTCTTTGCTGCCATCTTGAGCTTCATTGAGATGTCCAACTTCAATTTTCGCGCACCAATGGCATGTGACCCCTAATTGTCTTCAATTTGCGCAGCAAATGAGTGATGAAATGATTGCAAATTAAACATAGCTGGGGTTCACGTTTGTTCCTTCAATGCCCTAATGTTGAGGAAACATAGATCCTGACATTAGTGGTAGGAAAGTTATTGGACAGGATACTGAAGGAAAGGATCAACCAACATTTGGATAGTCAAGCTCTGATTAGGAATTGCCAGCATGGAGTTGTGTGCAGGAAGTCATGTCTGACAAATCTTTTAGAGTTTTTCAAAGATGTGACCAAGAGGATGGATGAGCATAAGGCAATGGATGTTATCTATATGGCCTTTAGTAAGGCCTTTGACAAGATCCTGCATGGCAGGCTAGTCATGAAAATTAATCATGAAAGAGCTCCATGGAGAGCTAGTTAATTTGGATTCAAAATTGGCTTGATGGTAGGAAGCAGAGGCTGACGGCTGAAGGTTGTTTCTCAGACTGCAGGCCTGTGACTAGTGGTGTGACACAGGGGTCGGTGCTGGGACCTTTGTTATTTGTTATTTTCATAAATGATCTGGATGTGAATGTAAAAGACATGATTAGTAAGTTTGCAGATGATACAAAATTAGGAGGTATCGTTGATAGCGAGGAGGGTTATCCAAAAATTACAGAGGGATCTTGATTAGATGGGTAAGTGGGCTGAGGATTGGCAAATGCAGATAAGAGTGAGGTGCTGCACTTTGGAAAGTCAAACCAGGGTAGTACTTATACAGTAAATAGTAAGGTCATGAGGAGTGTTGTGGAAGAGAGGGATCTAGGAGTGCAAGTACATAGTTAGTTGAAAGCGACATCATAGATAGACAGTGTCATGAAGAAGGCATGTAGCATGCTGGCCTTCATTGGTTAAGGCATTGAATATTGGAGTTAAGACATTATGTTACAGTTTTATCGGTCATTGGTGAGGCTGCACTTGGTGTATTGTGTACCGTTTTGGTCACCCTGTTATAGAAAAGAGATAGTTAAACTGGAATGTAAAGAAGATTTATGAGGATGTTGCCAGAACTAGTAGGCCTGAGTTATAAGGAGACATTGGCCAAGGTAGGTCTTTATTCCTTGGAAGATAGGAGAATGAGGGGTGACCTTATTGAGATGTATAAAATGATGAGGGGCATAAATAGGATGAATGCATATAGTCTTTTTCCCAGGACATAGGTTTAAGGTGAGAGAGCAAAGATTTAAGAAGGACCTGAGGAGCAACTTCTTCACGCAGAGAGCAGTGCATATATGGAATGGGATGCCAGAGAATGTGGTTGAGGCAAGTACAATAGCAAGATTTAAAAAAAAAAAATTTGGATAGGTACATGAATGGGAAGGGTTTAGAGGGATGTGGGCCAAATTAGATTGTAGAATCTAATCGGCCCAACAAGTCCACACCAACTCTCAGAGCATCCCACCAGACCCATCCCCCTAATCTACACATCCCTGAACACTATGGGCAATTTAGCATGGCCAATCCACCTAACCTGCACATCTTTGGACTGTGGGAGGAAACTGGAGCACCTGGAGGAAACCCACACAGACATGGGGAGAATGTGCAAACTCCACACAGACAGTCACCCAAGGCTGGAATCAAACCTGGGTCCTTACTGCTGTGAGGCATCAGTGCTAACCACTGAGCCACCGTGCTAGCCTAAATGCAGGCAATTGGAACTTGCTGAGTGGGCACCATGGTCAGCATGGACCAGTTTAGACTGAAGGGCCTGTTTCCATGCTGTATTACTCTATGACTCGTCCTGTCTTCTGACGCAACAACTATTTCTTTCTCATATAATTTTATACCCCAGTTAAATGCTGGCCATCTCACCAACTTGTAGTGATAGTAAAATGTAGGGTATGCAGGGTAAATTGATCTTAGTAGGATAATGGGTCGGCACAACATCGTGGGCCGAAGGGCCTGTACTGTACTGTTCTATGTTCTATGTCCTATGAAACCGAGTTTCTCATTCTAACCACTCCTTAGTAAAGAAATCCCTCCCAGTCATAAAAAAAGGACTTAAACTCTTTGGATTTATTCATGATAGATCTTCTATATATGACCCTTCCCCTGACTCAAAAGTTGAAACATTTGTATCAGACATGTTGATAAGGGAAGTCAGCTTCAGACAGTTTTGTTAAGTGCCAATTCCATGACCAAGGCTTCAGAAACAGTCTTTAAATGATTAGACCGTGCAGTGTGTTGATTTATGCTGTTTGTCAGCATGAATTGCACAGTTTTTTCTTCTACAATAATGCCTTTGTACATGTGACTTCATCAAATGGGAGACAGGTTTGGCCCACTGTGACTTTTGTTATGACTGAATAACCAAGGAGGTGTCTATTTGTTTATCATAATATAATGGAGGAGTTACATCCTTGAATTTCTGACAGCTTGCAGCACCTTCTTGTTTCCCAAGAGCTGCCCTGAGTTGGGAAGAGGAGTCGGGAGGAAAAGGGAGGGCTCTGAAGGTGCCTAAGCTAAATAACAACCAAACAAGTGCCTATAATGGAATGAAATAGCCCAAGGCATTTCACAGGCGTGTCCTGATACTAAATAAATGATAAACAGCCACAGGGGCTTTTAGATCAGATGACCAAATACTTGATCAGAGATGCAGGCTTTAAGCTGTGTCTCAAAGCATGAAAGAAAGCCAGAGACAAATATTCCAAATCTGAGGGCTAGGGCAACTGAAGTCATGGCCGCCAAGAGTGACGTTATTAAAATTGTGGTCACTTGAGAGGCTAAAACTAGAGGAGCTTAGGTAACCTCACAGACCAAGATGAGCTTGATGAAGGTGCAGGGGAAAAGACAGGAGACAAATTAGAGAAAGCTGTGAGTTCAGGTAGGGGACTGGTGGATGAGTAAAGGAAGTTTGGCCTACAGAGTTGGTGGAAAGGAGGATGTGCTGATCAAGTTGTCTCAATGAACCTCTTGCAGTTATTGTTGAAGGTGAGGGGGGAGGAGTTAAGATGATAGCCCACTGTACAGAAAAGAAACTGGGGGTTTATCTGCATATTCCAGAGTGAGTCTAGAATTGCGAGCAGTTTCCAAAGGCAGGATCCTTTAGTCCTTTACTTCAGTTAGTTGCAGTACAGAAGAAGGCAGTTCAGCCCATTGATTCCATGTTGGCTGACTGCAGAGCAATCTCATGAGTCCCATCCCCCGGCTCTGAACTTCAAGTATCCATCTAAACTTCTTTGAAAATCATTTATACTTCCACCATGTGTGTGTGAGCAGTAAATTACAGGTCATCATATCCCCTCTGCATCTCTTGCACAGAACCTTATATCTGTGTCCCCTAATCCTTGTAGTATCAGCTAGTGGAAGTTGCTTTCCTTGTCCACCTTATCCAAACCTGTTATAGTCTTATGCACCTCCATCAAAGCCCCTCTCAAAGCCCTTTGCTTCAACAAGAACAACTGTAGCTTCGTCAACCAACCTCAGCTTAAGTCTCTCATTCTTCCCTACTATATCCTGGCAACTTTGGGTCCCTCGAACTTGAGGGGTTGGAAGTGAGGATTGTAGCAAGGGAATGTCAATGTGCGAGATAGAGACTTTATTGAGGATGAGCATTGACAATTGCTGACTGTTGCACGAATCAGTGGCTGTAAAAATGTAGTGAACAGAGAGCCATAGGTTAGATAATTAAGAATTTGAACATGAAATTATAGGTGAATTGTGGAACTTTATTATTTCAGACACTGGTGAAGAAGGAGGTAAGAGTTCTATCATGGAAGGGTGATGAGGGTGCTGAGTAATACAAGGAAATGATCTGAGGTAACCTGCAGAGAGATTTCACAGAATGGGAAATGAGGTGTGAAGCGTGAAGGAGTTGGGCAGAATGTGAAATTTCAATTTCCTGATGGAAGGCTGAAAGATAGATGCTGAACATTTTGCTGTTTCGGCCATGAGCCCATCATTATATTTCCACTCTTTGCAGCATATCGAACCTCACACCGGTCTGTGGTAGGTTCGTATTAGTGATACATCTGGGTAAAATTTTTCTTTAATGAATTCAGCGGTGCACAGGAAACTTATTATGAAAACTCACTATGGTTTAGTCCACATTTGTTTAAAGGTAAAATGCACCAGTCAGTTTCTTGCAGTTGAGCCTGTGGTTTTCCTTCTTGAACTCTGAGGTACAAGGGAGAGGAGTTGGACGATGTCTGCTTGCATGGAGGCTCAAGGTAGACAATGGTGGGTCATTGATGGGTAGATTCAGTGAATATGGAGTGGTTGGGATGTGGAGAACTGGTTGAGGGATCCAAGAGAGCACAAAGGGTGGGTCAGAAACATGCAATAGTGAAGTGGCTGAGTGTCTTGACTGTGGAGGGGATAGTCATGGTAATAAAATAATAGGGGCTAAAGACTCTCCATGCATGTGTTCATCTCAGGATATGAGCTGGTAGAGCTTTGAGTGCATTTATTTATTTATTCATTCCTTCTGAGAACGATCTTGGATAATGTCCTGTACAATGTGTAGAAAGGATGGACAATTGAGCCTATAAAATTCAGCTATGTCCTTCAGAGTGACAAGTACACTGTCAGACACTAACATCAATAAAAAGTGAAAAAATGAAACACAACATTGTTTCTTCAACAATAAAAGAGAAAATTCTGTCTGCACTGTACCATCAATGTATACCAACCATGGACTGTGCCAGTATAATGTAACTCTTGAAGTTAGTCTCAACAAATGGTGATGTACACATGAAGAAGTAAAATCAATGTAATGTGAATTATTTATATGTAGAATTTAACTTTGAAAAACCACCTTTGTGCCCTCAGTAAGGTTATGTTCATGGCAATGAAATTGGGCAGCAAAGTCTCTCGTTTGATCAAAGTCTCTTTAAAAGCCTCTGCGTATCACCATTGAGTAACATAACCCCTGCCACCGAATCACAGGGTTTCCTATACAAGCTACTGACATTTTACATTTTACTTGTAAGAACGTGGGAAAGTGGTAAAAGCCAGATAAAGGAAGGGGCACACACTTCCTGTTCCACCATCGGGAGTGATGCACTTCTGCCAAAATTGCACCCTTTATTTGAAATTAATACATTGAGACCAGCAACACTTTGAACTGGAGCAAGTGAGGCACTGGCTAAGGATCAGGACAGGGCTTATATGGAGGGACAGTTTCAGGAAGGACAAAAAGACAGTAAACCCAGAGGAGAGAACATGAGGGAGGATAAAATCACCAAGATTGACAAGTCTTTCAGTGTGGAGTCTGATAATGGAAAGCTGAGGAGATATGTTGGTTTGAAAGTTTTGAATATATTTGAGAGAGCAGTACAGAACAATTACGTTGAAAGATGTAAAAAGCTAGAAAAAGGTGCAAATCTCAAAGGACTAGAAAGTGCCAGAGGAGTAGATGGTTAGGTTAAGGTCTGATCTGGTGATAAGTGCCACACCACTACCATAGGGGTGAGTAATGGAGATTTAATTTGGGGAGACTTTCCTTTACCCTTTAACCAGGTTTTTGTTATTGCTGTGATCCCTTAAAATTCATGGATGACAAAGGGCTCATTTGGAAGTGAATGGACACCGTGGATGAAAAAATGTCATGGGGAAGTGAGAACTAATCTGCTGTCACAGTTCAAACGGTCAGCAATAGGAGTAGTAAGTTGGATGGCAAAGGAGATGCAGGCTCAAGGTGGTCATAAGAGAGTAGGTTGGAATAAATGGGGTGACTATTCATAATGAGCCAGCAGTGAGTGCTTAATGAGCCTAATGAAGAATGCAAAGCAAGGCACCAAGGAGGCTGTAGGCTTGTCAAACATGACAAGGCAGCAAGGGAGCAGGAAGACTGAAGAGAATTGCAAGACTGGGGTCCAGAATTGGGAGGGTTTAATAACTGACAATGGAGAAGTGGGAAGAAACATACCTAACAAATTTGATGTAGTTAATATGGATTTGAGCAAAGCCTTTGACAAGGTCCCACATTAAAGATCGATAAAGAAAATAAAAATACATGGAATCCAGGGTAACCTAGTAAGTTGGATCCAAAATTGGCTGAGATTGGGCAGGAAAGTCTCTCGTTTGACCAAAGGCTCTTTAATAGCCAGTGGGTATCACCACCGAGAAATATATCCCCTGCCAAAGAATCACAGGTTTTCCTATACAAGCTATGCAAGTGGGAGACAGATTGTGGTAGTATATAGCTGTTTGTATGACTGGAGGCTGGTGTGCAGTGGTGTACCACAGGGAACAGCACTGGGTTTCTCATTGTTTATTATATAAATATAATGGTGAGATTGTGGGCAGTATGATAAGTAAGTTTGTGGATTCACAAAGATTGGTTGACAGTGATAAAGAAGGTCTTTGTATACAGGAGGATATAAACTGCAGATGGGCAGATCGAATTATTCATGATGGTTGTGAGGCCCTTGGAAAGAGTATAAAGTCAAGGAAGTACTCAATGAAAGGCAAGACATTAGGAAGCTCAGAGGAACAGGGAGCTTGGGGTAAAAACAAAAGAACTGTGGATGCTGTAAATCAGGAACAAAAACAAAGTTGCTGGAAAAGCTCAGCAGGTCTGGCAGCATATGTGAAGGAGAAAACAGAATTAATGTTTTGGGTCCGGTGACCCTTCCTCAGAACTCAGAGCCTGGCGTGCATATCCACAGATCCCTGAAGGCAGGAGGACAGTTTAATAGGATTAATTTAGAAGGCATGCAGTACTAGCTTTATCGCTATGGCATAGTTTATAAGAGCAAGGAGGTCATGTTGGAGCAGTACAGAACTTCGGTTAGGTGACAGCTAGAGTACTGTGTGCAGTTCTGATCACCACATTATAGGAAGGATATAATTGCACTGGAGGGGGTGCAGAACACATTCACTAGGATGTTGCCTGGGATGAAGATTTTAGCTGTGAAGAGAGGCTGGATAGGCTCACGTTGTTTTCTTTAGGGCAGAGAAAGCTGAGAGTGGATCTTATTGAGGTGTATAAGATTATGAGGGCCATGGACTGGATGGACTTCCTGGAAGACTGGTTTTGGAGTTGGAGCAGTAGCTGTAGACACTGTGGGGCGCCTGTGAAGCTGAGAGACCGCTGAATGCATGGACAGAGAGGTGGCCACACTACAGGCTAAGAATCCACAAGTCAAAAGGGAATGGGTGACCACCAGGCAGAGTAAGAAGACGAGGTAGGCAGATCGAGGAGCCCTTGTGGCCAATCCCCTGAAAAATAGATATTTTGAATACTGTTAGGGGAGAAATGGTCTCTCAAGGGAAAACAGTAACAGCCAAATATGTTGCACACAGTTTGCTCTGTTGCATGGGAGAGGAGGAGGAAATGTGGAATGCAATGGTTTAGGGGATTCAATTGTAATGGGAATAGATAGCCATTTCTGTGGCCACAAATGAGAGTCCAGAATGGTATGTTGCCTCCATGGTGTCAAGAACATCTCAGTGTGGTTACAGGGCATCTGGAGAGGGTGGTGAACAACCAACAGTCACGTTACACATCTATACCAATGACAAAGGTGAAACAAAAACAAGGTACTAAAAGCCAAATACAGGGAGTTTGGAAATAAATTGAAAATTAGGACTTCAAATTTAGTAATCTTGAGATTACTATCAGTACCACATGCTAGTAAGAGCAGAAATATCAATTGAATATGTGGTTGGAAATATGAGGAGTGTTTCGGATTCATGGGACACTGGAACCGGCTCTGAGGGAGGTGTGACCAGTACAAACTGGACCAGTTACACCTGGGCAGGACCAAGACCGATGCCCTATAGCAAGTATTTGTCAGTGTAGTTGGGATGAATTGGGGTGGAATGACAAGGTACTGGGAACCTAAGCAGGGTAACAAGGGGAAGAGAAACAAGGACAGTAATAAACGAAGGAACAGCAGAATGCAAACAGGATAGATGGTAATCAAGGGTGAGAGGCAAATAAGGCCACAGTTAAAAGAAAAGTTAGGATGATTAAAAATGGCAATCCTAATGGCTATGCATCTTAAATCCACAAAACATTCAGAATAAGAGAGATGAACTAATGATGCAAAACAAGGTAATTGGATATGATCTCACAGCCATTACGGAGACATGGTCACAAGGAGATTAGAATGGAGAACTTAACATTCAAGGATATTGACCTTTTGGAAAAACAAGATGGAAGGTAAAGTTGGTGAGGAGCACTGTTAACAAGAGATGAAATGAGGATAGTTGTGAGAGATGATCTAGGGTCAGATAATGTATAGTCCATTTAGAAGGCGGTTAATAACAGCAAGGGAAAGAAGACATTGGTAGGAGTACTGTACAGACCCCAAACAGTAGCCACGCTGTAGGATAGGATATAAGTTAACAATAATAGGAGTATGAAAAAGGAAAGAGCAATAATTATTGGGTGATTTTAATCTTCTCATTGATTGTGTCAATCAAATTGGAAAGGATAGCTACAACAATGAATTTATTGAGTGGATAGGGATAGTTTCTCAGAGCAATATGTTATGTTTTATTTGTTCAGAGAATGTGGGCGTCACTGGCTATGCCAGCACTCATTGCGCATCCCTAATTGTCATGGAATCAACTGCGAACAGACTATCTTGGATTTGGTAATGCATAATGAGGCAGGTTTAATAAATGACCTCATTATATAGCAGAAATAGTAGGAACTGCAGATGCTGGAGAATCCGAGACAACAAGGTGCAGGGCTGGATGAACACAGCAGGCCAAGCAGCATCATAGGAGCAGAAAGGCTGATGTTTCGGGCCTAGACCCTTCTAGGCCCGAAACGTCAGCCTTTCTGCTCCAATGATGCTGCT
>NC_063370.1:18040343-18078359 GCF_021869965.1 Rhincodon typus
AGGGGACATAGCTTTAAATTGAGGGGTGATAGATATAGGACAGATGTCAGAGGTAGGTTCTTTACTCAGAGAGTAGTAAGGGCGTGGAATGCCCTGCCTGCAAAAGTAGTAGACTCGCCCACTTTAAGGGCATTTAAATGGTCATTGGATAAACATATGGATGATAATGGAATAGTTTAGGTTAGATGGGCTTCAGATTGGTTTCACAGGTCGGCGCAACATCGAGGGCCGAAGGGCCTGTACTGCGCTGTAATGTTCTATGTTCTATGTTCTATGACATACCCATAATGGAGAGGCCTGCTACCATCATTGAAGTTTGGGGTACATCCCCGAAGACTGTAATATCTCTGTCACATCAGTCTGAGAGTTGGGTCTATTCAGCCCTTCCATGGGGAAGCTCTGGGTTCATCCCCAACCTGCATTCTTGTGTCTCTGGTTCGGGCATTCTCTTGCGAATTGTCCTTCCTAGCCACAGTTTTAACACTTGGGCGCCCAGCTTTGAGTCTTTCCTGTTTCTGAGACGGTTCTCTACCTCTGCCTTTACCTCTTGCCACTTTTGGGTAGGCTGGAGGGAGTGCATTCTGAATGGGTCTTCCCCCTTCATTTCTCCAGGTTTATGCCTGATCTTTAACAGACATCATCCTTACCCCTGAGGTTTTGGGAAATTTTGTTGTTTCCTTTTCCCATGCTCTAATCATCTTCCTGATTACCCAGGCCTCTGTGTGCTTGTCATCAGTGGGATCAAACTCCTCTAATACCCTCTTTGACTCCTCAGACACCAGCGTTCTCAGCCATCCATTCATAGCTTTTAAATCATTACATTATTGCTTCCATCCTTCCACCTCAGCTCTAGCTGTTTGGACTTCTCCCTCTTGCTTACTCCTTTCCCGAACCAGCTTCTCACACTGAATCAAGTACCGGATCATATACACCACATCCGCACTCCTCTGTCCTTGCAGATCGATTACCTTTTCAATAAGGTGGGCTACCTCCTCACAAAGCCTCTTATTCTCTTCCTCCAGTCTTTCCCTCTTTACCATCTCTAATTTGATTTGCTGTCAGCACTCTATCCATTCCTCCATTAAACAGCCAATCACTACAACCTTCTGTACTGTTTTAAACTTCTTGTCCGAAATTTTTATTTGGGCAACCTGTCAAAGGGCTTCCCCAGTGGACTTTCCCTTGTCCCTAGTGTGACCTACATATTTCCCGTATTGCGGCCACTTCCCTATTATGTACTTCTGGAGGACCCCCGTCCAATCAGGGCAGTCCATTCCCTCCTGATTCAGCATTGTATACTAATGATTAACCCCAAGCTCCCATCCAGACTGACTCAAGTCTGGGTGGGAGGGAAGACAGACAGACAGGTCAAGGAGGCAGGGATGAGGCTAGTAGGTAGGAAGTGGGGGAATAGTCTCAAATTGGACTTCATAAGTTTCAAAATCTCCCCACCCCCGACCTCATCCCAAGACCAGCCCAGCTCATCCTCGCCTCCTTGATCTGTCCGTCTTTTCTCCCACCTATCCGCTCCTCCCACCTCACTGACCAAGGACCCCCACCCCCACTTCCTACCTACTAGCCTCATCCCCCGCCTCCTTGACCCGTCCATTGTCCCTCCCTCCCAACTGACCAAGCCCCATCCCAACTCCCTACCTATACTCTCCTTTACTGGCTCCATCCCCGCCTCCTTGACCTGTCTGTCTTCTCTCCACCTATCTGCTCCTTTATCCACCTTCCATCATCACCTCCCCCTCTCTCTATTTATTTCAGAGTCCCCTTCTTCTCCCCCATTTCTGAAGAAGGATCCAGATGTAGTGCTAATGTAGTGCCATTACTTAAGAAAGGTGGTAAAGAGAAACCAGGAAACTATAGACTGGTAAGCCTGATGTCAATGGTGTGTAAGTTATTGGAGAGGATTCTGAGGGACAGGATCTATATGTATTTGGAAAGGCAAACACTGATTAGGGATCGTCAACATGGCTTTGGAAAATGTTGGCATATTGTGGCACAAATCTAGCCCCATGGCTGTTCTATGTGTCTGGATGAAGAACTGGTTGTCGAAGATGAAGACATTGTGGTTGAGGATGAAGTGGATGAGTTGTCAGATGATGCCTGGAAATTGGCAGTTGTTGATATTGAGTGCAGAGACTGCAGTGATGCCGTTGTAAGGGATGCTGGCGTAGAGTGTCGAAACGTCCATTGTCATGAGAAATGTTCCTGGTTCGACTGGTCTGTGGGTGCTGAGTTTCTGTAAGAAATCTGTAGTGTTGCGACAGAAGCTGGGGTTCCCTGTACGATGGGTTTCAAGATGTCTTTGACATAGCCGGAGAGGTTCTCTCACAGGGTCCCATTGCCTGATATGATGGGATGTCCAGGTGTGTTGGCTTTGCGTATCTTTGGAAGTCAGTAGAAGTCCCCTATGTGAGAAATACATGGGATAAGAGTGCGTAAGGTACTCTGAAGGACTGGATCAAAAGTCTTGATCAGTCTGAGTTGACAAATGTGTTCTTTGATCGGATTGGCAGGTAATTGTCTGTATGCTTCCTTGCAGTAGTCCATTCTATTCTGTATGACAATGGCTCCTCCTGTGCCTGCTGATTTGATGACAATGTTGCAATTGGTCTTGAGAGCATGGATAGCATTGCATTGTCCTTGTGCGGCATTTTGCCCTGCCTTGAGTCCAGCTGATGAATCTGGCATTCATGCATTCCCTGATGGTATGAGCATACACGTCAAGCCCAGGGCAACAGCCCTCTGGAGGGGTCCAATTGGACTCCTTTGGCTGCTCCACCACAGATTTCTCTGTCAACTGTTTTGGCTCATCGGTTGTCTCATTGGACTCGCTGACATCTTGGAAGAATTCCCAAAGTCTCATTCATCTGATGAATTCCTCTGTCTGCTGTGAGACCAATGGTGGTGCGGCAGAAATTGAACCTTGGCTGAAAACTTTGATCTCGTCCGGTTGAAAAGTGTGGCCAGATAAGTTGATGGATTTTCCAGTGGTGGTACCGTTTTCAAATGTGGTATCAAAATTGGTTGTATAGTGGACAGTGAAGATGATTATCTCAGAGTACAACTGGACCTAGATCAGATGGTTTGATAGGCCAAGAAGACGAAGATGGAATTTAATTTACATAATGGTCAGGGGTAGCATTTCGGTAAGGCAAATCAGGGCAGGACTTATACACTTAATAGTAGGATCCTTGGGAATGTTGCCAAACAAAGATCTTGGTTGCAGTTCCACAGTTCCTTGAAAGTGGAGTCGCAGGTAGTGAAGAAGCTATTTGGTGCACTTGTCTTTATTGATTAGTACATTGAGTATTGGAGTTGGGACATTATGTTGCGGCTGTGCAGGACATTGGTTAGGCCACTTTTGGAATACTGTGTTCAGTTCTGGTCTCCCTGTTATAGGATAGATGTTAAATTTGAAAGGGTGCAGAAAAGATTTGCAAAGATGTTGCCAGGGTTGGAGGCTGGGGCTATTTTCCCTGGAGCATCAGAGGCTGAGGGTTGACCTTATAGACGTAAATAAAAGCATGAGGGGTATGGATACGGTGAATAGCCAAGGTATTTTTCTCAGGGTAGGCGAGTCTAAAACTAGTCAGCATGGGTTTAAGGTGAGAGGGAAAGGTTTTTTTAAACTGGGCCAGGGCAACATTTTCAGACAATGGTGCTTGTACGGAATGAGGTGCCAGAGGAAGTGGTGGAGGTTGGTACAGTTACAACATTTAAAAGGCATCTAGATGGACACATGAATAGGAAGGATTTAGAAGGATATGGGCCAAATTCTGGCAAATGGGACTAGATTAATTTAGGATATCCAGTCCGCATGGACGAGTTGGACTGAAGAGTCTGTACAACTCTATAATTAAAAGTAACTAATTCTGAAAAAAAATGTAGGCTTCAAAGTAGAAAAACACTGAACTCTGGCGCACATTTTATAACAATGAGGGATATGTTTCCAATGAAGAGACATTGCACTTAAAACATTAACTTTGCTTCTTTCTCCACAATACTGCTGAGTTTCTCCAACACACATTTGTTGGTGTTAGCAAACAGCCTTTTTAAAAAATCATTAATTCATTCACTCAATGAATGTGGGCACCTGAGGCTAGACAACCAATAATTGCCCATCCTAGTTGCTTTTGAGAAGGTGATGGTGAGCTGCTTTCTTGAATCATTGCAGTCCACATGGTGTAGGTAGACCCACAATACTCATAGGGATTGAGTTCCAGGATTTTGACCCAGTGACCATGAAGGACCATCTGTTTTTAATATTTCCAGTCCACTGTCATTGAATTTATAAAAATTCTTTTTTCTTCTTTCTTTCTCCGAATACAGGGGTCTGTTTACAGAATCACGAGAATGAAGGCTTTCCATCACCAGTTGTAATCCTCCCATTCATGAAACATGGGGATCTCCACAGCTTCCTCTTGTATTCTCGCCTGGGAGAGAGCCCTGTGGTAAGTTCCAGCCATAATCTCAAGAATCTTGAAGGCATCCACTCTTGGTAAACGAACATTGATGTTGGTCGGTTTGTTGAGAGATCACCCAGTTCTACCTGCTCCGTTGATAGGGGTGACTATATCTTCAAAAGTTAAACTGAGACACACTGAATGTGGTATTCATTGTTGTTTAACATATTGGATATTCAATGGTAAGGGTCCGGCAGAGGGGCATTATAAAAGAAATTGTGATGGCATCTACTAGGGTGTTTCAGCTTGGGTTCTAGAATATGGGGAGATGTTCACTGACCATGTTCAGTACCTTTAGTGACTCCACAGATCCTGAAGCAATCTATGCCAAATGCAGCAAGACTTGGATAATATCCAGGCTTCGGCTGAAAAATGGCAAGTGGCATTTGTACCACACAAATGCCAGGCAGTGACCATCTTCAATAACAGACAATCTAACCATCACCCATTGATGGTTTACATTGACAATAGTGAATCCCCTGTGATCAACATCTTGTAGGTAGTCATTGACCAGAAATTGAACTAGATTAGCCATGCACAAACTGTGGCTACAAGAGCATGTCAAGGCTAGGAATCCTGCATCAAGTAAACTCCAGCAACACTCAAGAAGCTTCACATTATCCAGGACAAAGCAGCCTTCTTGATTGGCATTATACTCATGCACATTCAGTCCCTCCATCACCTGACATTCAAAAGCACAAGTTCTATCTGTAAGACAACTGCAGAAATTCACCAATACTCCTTAGGCAATAACTTCAAGTCCATGACCTTCACATGTGGAAAGACAAAGGCAGCCGATACAAGGGAGAACTACCAAAATTCCCCTTAATTCGATTAACATTTCAAGTTGGAAATCTATCTCCATTCCTTCGGTGGCGCTGCATCAAAATCCTGGAATTTGTACCTCTGTGTGCAGACACATGCACGTGTTGTATTCTGGATGCAGTTCGATTGGTCAAAGCACTCGGTTTGAAACTAAAGTCTTTATTCATACACTATAAAATACAGAAAAAATAAAAATAAAGAAAAGAATTGGTTTAACTGTAACTCTACTGAAATGCTTAACAAAATAATATGTATATTAAATACACTCATTAATTGTTCCAATATAGTAACATCCCATAATCATACCTTTGGCAAAGGCAAATTCAGTAAACAGCTGAATTGTCTCACATGCAATTCCAGCAGCAGGAAGAGAACCCCAGCTTTCATTTGTAACATAGAAAGGAATGTGAGCATCCACATCCAGCTTCAAGACCTCACCAACTGCAGAAAGCTAAAACTAGAAATCCTGGTTCTGGGGGAGCTTGACCCCCACCCATTCAGGCTGCTTGTATTGTTCCAATTTTTTTAAATGCCCAAGACCTCATAACTTTAAACAGCTTTGAGTGGACTGCTCGCCACCTCTGTCTCAACCTTTTTTATTAAAAACAAGAGGCAAAATACATCACTTAAAGCCATGGTATCATCACAATCACATGAGTGAATAAACAAAAGTACAGCAAGCAGGCAGCCATATGTCAGAGTCTTAGGGGAGCTGTCCTCACTAAAGTCCATGCTGGTGCCTGTCAGTGAGGAGGTCGTAGTATATTAAGTCAAAGGCAGCTTCCCACACCTGTCAAGAGAATTTGCCTTGGTCAGGCATCCAGTGAGTGTTCTTTGTTCAGGGTAGGTTTTCCTACCATCTGGCATGTTTCACAAGAATTGTACTGTATCTTTATGAAGTCTTGGCCATATAAAATACCTTGTTTATTAATGCCTGTGTTTTCCGTGTTCCTTTGTACCCCGCCATAAGAACTTCATATGCTAACCGTAACATCTCTTCCGAGTATCTTGTCGCTACCACTATTTGATGAACAAGTATCCTTTCTTTATCCATAGATCCGAGAGGATATCTCCACTTTCTCATCAAAATTCCATTTTTAGTCTAATAACATTCTGGAACTCCTTCAGCCTCAGTGTCCGTGTGAGCTGTCTGTGCCAACTTACTTAACCCTGGATCTGCTTCCTATGTCTCAATAAATGAAAACATGACAAACACCTCATTTGATCTATCCAATTCTTATAGTTAGCCTAAAATATGCTTGTGATATCACTGATGATGGACTTAATTTATCCATTGCTGTAGTCACAACACAATGGAAAAGTCTCGAACATTTCCTTCAACTGTTCCATTTCTATAGCTTCAACTGGACTTTCCATGATTATAGATGAAGCTATACTTTTACTTCTGCCAAATCATTCCTTAGCAATAAACAAACTTCATCCATAGCTAATTTCTTAACCACCCAGCTACCACTAGTCCAGACAACTAGTCACACTTCAACTGGACCTTGTACAATTAAACTGGGATTTACTCTTTAATTATCCCATTTAATATATCTTGACTTTCATTGAACTCTCAGAAGGGAAAACTATATCCTTCTCCAGCAAGAAAATTTGAGTAGTCCCTATATCTCTTCGATTGGCTTAGATTCTTCCTTTGAAGTAAAAGAGGGTATCTTCCATCAGGTAATAATGCTTTATACGTTACATCTATCCTATGTACCTTTTTAGTTTCAGTTAAAGTTACAATCTGATGTATGCCTTTTCCTCCTGAGTTTCCTTTTCAGACTCATGGTCATAGATACCAATAAGTCCTATGGATTTCCCTTTCAACTTCCAGCATCTGGAATGAATGTGTCCCTTTTTATAATTAGAACACCTTGGTTTCTGATTTTCACCTTACCCACAGTACTTTGCTTTCTGATTTATGGAGGAAACCTTGGGTACTTGCCTTCCTTTCACTTCCCCGTTTCCTACCTTTTTTGAATCTGAGGGTGATGGAATAAAATTTATTTTTATGGTTTATTGATATTATTGCTGCTGTCGAGCAGTTGCAACCCTTGATCCTCACCATGGGTTCTTATTGCAGAAAGTAGTGAATTTTTAGATTCCTCGAAGAGAATAACCTCTCTAATTGTTTCATAGATGATTTCACCTTCATTACTCTTATCCACCCATCAAAATTACTTTGCTTAACCCTTCAATGTAGGTTTGCCCTAGCTGCTTCCCTAAATTTAGGAACCTTTGCCTATATGCGTCAAGCACCAACTCTTAAGCAGCCAACACAGTTTCCGGCATTTATATCTAATGCTGAGAAACCGCCTCTGACAGTGAATTTCCTGTACTTTATCTATCGCCCTTACACTGGATGAGCAATTCCCACTCCTCTTAACTTTCCTGCTCCTCTGATGCTGCTTGGCCTGCTGTGTTCATCCAGCTCTACACCTTGTTATCCCACTCCTCTTTTGTCCAGTTAAACTGTTGAACCATTTCCTCAAATGACATGTCTCCATATCCCTGTCAAATTTTGGTTGGACCTGTGAAAATTTGAACAAATCCTTGAACTTTGAATTATGGCTCAGATTCTCCCTACCAAACTCAGCTTCTGATGTCTATTCTTTCAATTGTGCAATTTTTAGCTTCTCATCACGTTCTCTTACTTGTCTTTCCCTTTGCTCTTTGAATTATAATTTTCACACGGTGGCTCAATGGTTAGCACTGCTGCCTCACAGCTCCAGGGACCTGGGTTTGTTTCCACCCTTGGGCAACTGTCTGTGTGGAATTTGCATATTTTCCCCGTGTATGCGTGGGTTCCCTCTGGGTGCTCCAGTTTCCTCCCACAGCCCAAAGATGTCCAAGTTAGGTGGATTGGCTAGGCTAAATTGCCAGGGGTGTCTAAATTAGATCTGTTAACAATGGAAAATATTGGGTGGGGGCATGGGTCTGTGTGTGATGCCCTTTGGAGGGTCAGTGTGGACTTGTTGGGCCCAATGGCCTGTTTCCACACTGTAGGGACTCTGTTTTGGTCTTCACATTTCAATTTCCTGCTTTCTTAATCCTAACACTCTTTACTTATCGTTTTCTGCCATCTCTGGTTTCCTCATGTTCCAACCATTTCAACTGTAATTGAATTACACCCAATCCTGACACTTCGCTACCTAAATTGCTTGACAACTTTTGTACTTCCTTTTAAATCCAAGAGTTGTGCCAGTGCTTCAATTATCTCTAACTTTTTAGCTCTGTCAGGCAATGCTACCCACCACTTTACCCAACAAATCAATCATCCTTGACTTTGCTGTTTCCAGTGCTATGCCTTAAGCCCCAGTGCCCGATGATAACCACCCCAGGTTATTGAGAAGCAAAAGAGGAGATTTCTGGGCCCTTGACCAAGATCTTCATATCTTTGCGAGCCACTAGAGAAGTCCCTGGAGGACTGACAAGTAGCTAATGTTGTTCCTGTGTTCAAGAAGGGAAATAGGGATAATCTAGGAAAGTATAGGCTGATGAGTCTCACATTGATGGTTGGGAAGATATTAGAGATTATTAGGGACAAATTTATGCACATTTGGAAAAGCCTACCTTAATTAGGAACAATCAGCATGGCTTTGTGCAGAGCAGGTCATGTCTTACTAACTTGATTGAATTTTTTTGAGGAGGTGACAAAGGTAATCGATGAGGGTAGAGCAGTGGATGTTGTCTACATGGATTTTAGGAGCTGCACTCTGAAAGTTTGTGATTTCAAAAACACATTGGACTATAACCTGGTGTCATGTGACTTCTGACCTTGTTCACAGTTCAACACCAGCACCTCCACATCATGGCTACATGGATTTTACTGAGGCTTTTGACAAGATCGCTCATGGCCAGCTCATCCAGAAGATTAAGATGCATGGTGTCCACAGTAACTTGGCCATGTGGATTCAGAATTGGGTTTCCCATAGAAAGCAGAGGGTAATGGTGCAAAGATGTTTTTCTGGCCTGAGGTCCATTACCAATGGTGTTCTGCAGGTATCTGCACTAGGATCTCTGCTGTTTGTGACGTATTTAAATGTCTTGGATGAAAATGTAGATCAGTTTGTTAGTGAGTTTGCAGATGATACAAAGATTGGTGGAGTTGTGGATAGTGCAGAAGATTATCAGAAGATACAGTGGGATATAGATCAATTGCAAATATGGGCAGACAAATGGCAGATGGAGTTTAATCCGGGTAAGTGTGAGGTCCTGCATTTTGAGACGTCAAATGTTAGGGAAAAGTATACAGTTAATGGCAGGACCCTGAAGAGCATTGATGTACAGAAGGATCTTGGGGCTCAAGTTCATCGCTCCATGAAAGTAGCTACGCCAGCAGATAGGGTGGTAAAGGCAGCATATAGCATGCTTGCTTTGATGTTGCAGCTTTAAAAGACTTTGGTTAGGCCACACTTAGAGTATTGCATTCACTTCTAGTTGCCATATTACAGTGAGGATTTGGAGAGGATACAGAAGGGATTTACGAGGATGCTGCCTGGATTAGAGAGTATGAGCTATCAGGAAAGGCTAGAAAAACTTGGGTAGGTTTCTCTGTAATGGCAGAGGATGAGGGGGGACTTGAAAGAAGTCTATAAAATTGAGATTCAAAGATAGGGTTCACGGTGGTGGTGGAGGCAGATATGATAAGGGCATTTAAAGGACTTTCGGATAAGCACATGAATAAGCAAGGAATGGACAGGTATGGACCAAGGGTAGGCAGAAGGGATTAGTTACGTTTGGTGTCATATTCGGCACAACATTGTGGGCTGATTGGGTCCATTCCTGTGCTGTACAGTTCTGTGTTCTAAGTGCAGTACAAAATCCAATATTTTTCTTCACCTGTATTATGTATCAAATCACACCCAAGTCCTCCTCATCTTTGTTTCCAATCCAAATCAAATACAAATCCTGGACATGAGCCCCTGAGTTAGCATGCCATAAATCCAGCCCCTTTATTCCCCAAGTCCTATTTTTAAAAAAAATTATGCACAGTAATCAATTTACCTAACTTTCAGACCAAGGCTGATAGAAAGCATGAACTGTTTCTTTCTATGCTGAACAAGGATTATTTTTATAAGTAATAAGACTATAAGCAAATAGGTATAGACCATTGGCACATAACACTACGAACTAAAACTCTAACCTCCTTATATGCACACATAGACAAACAAATAGTGATTAAAGATCACTGACAGAGGTTGAAAAATTGGAAAGTTAGGTCATTGCTCCCTGGGGAAGAAATGATCTTTATTCAACTAGTCAGGCCCTTAGTGATCAGTTGCTTTTCTCTGGAAGCTTCTAATTACTTTGTAAAAAGTACAGAATGAGGTTGGAAAATGTCTCTAATTTATCAATTCAAAAGGCATAACTCGGAGCAACTGCTGCAGGAAAAGTAGCTTATTTTCTTTAAGCTTAAAACTGAATTGTTTTTACTGCAGACAGCAGGCAGCCTCTGCTGAGTAGAACAACACACCCTTCAGAGTCTTTCTCTCTCTCTGTGTGTCTGTCTCTACATGTTTTCAGTTATCTGAGAACCTATCAACTTCACTTGTGAACAACTCCTCAGCTCCTGATTGTTTGTACATTACAGGAACTCACAACCAGAAAAACAAACAGGGACAGCACAGTGACACAGTGGTTAGCACTGCTGCCTCACAGCACCAAGGACCTGGGTTTGATTCCACGCTTAGGCGACTGTCTGTGGGGAGTTTGCACATTCTCCCCACATGTGTGTGGATGTGTCGAACAAGTGGTCAGAATGTTCCAGCCCTCTCACCTCAACTTTCTAATCAGAGTTAGATCCACCATGTTAAGGAGCCAGAAAGATTTTTCTGATATTTCCCTTTCCTACTCCTGGGATCCCAAGGTCCAAGTTACCTAATCCTCCCTGAGTATTCTGCCTAACTCAGCAATAAAAGGAACAAATAGAGAGGCACTTCCTGTTCTCTGTCAGGTGTCTTACATAACAAAAGTGATGATGCTTCATTAGTTATAAAATGCTTTGGCATATCCAGACACGCTCCTCTATACATGGCTTTAGCCCTTTCTCCATCTCATACGTTTGTGAATTGTTGATTCTCTCTCTTCTAGTACCTCCCGATGCAGACACTGGTAAAATTCATGACTGACATTGCTCGGGGCATGGAATATCTCAGCAACAAGAACTTCATCCACAGGGACCTGGCTGCACGCAACTGCATGTGAGTCCATTGTGATTTGTCTAGCCTTGTCACCTTCTCTGCTATCATGTATCTCACCTGATCTGTCATTCTCTCCATCAGGGTTTCACAGGTACTAACTGTTTGATTCCAAGAGCACCATGTCCAAACAGACCTGTAACCTGGTGTCCATGTTAATTCCATCTGATTCACTGGATGGATAACATGGCTTATTTTCCCTGTTTTAAACCAGTAACATGGAAAACATAGAACAATACAGCACAGGAACAAGCCATTCAACCAACTATGTCTGTGCTGACCGTGATGTCATCCCAAACTGATCCTATCTGCCTGCACATGGCCCTCTATTCCCTGTCTGTTCATGTCTGTCTAAATGCTCTTAAACTTTGCTAATGTATCTGCTTCTACCACCTCCTTTGGCAACACACTCCAGGTACCTACGCTCCGCTGTGTAAATAAAAACTTTCCTTGCACCTCTCCTTTAAACTTTTCCTCCTCTCACCTTAAACCTATGCTCCCTAATAGACATTTGTACCCTGGGAAAAAGATTCCAACTGTCCACCCTATCCATGTCAAATATAATTTTAAATACTTTTAACAGGTCACCCTTCAGCCTTCGGTACTCTAGCAAAAGCAATCCAAGTTTGTCCAATCTCTCCTTGTATCTAATTCACTCCAATCCAGGCAACATCCAGTAAACCTCTTTTGTACCCTCTCCAAAACCTCTTCATCCTTCCTTTATTGTGTGGAGAGAAGAGCTGCACACGATACTCCAAATAGAAACATGGAAACGTAGAAGATAGGAGCAGGAGGAGGCCATTCAGCCCTTCAAGCCTGCTCTACCATTCTTCACTATCATGGCTGATCATCCAACTCAGGAGCCTAATCCTGCTTTCTCCATATAACCTTTGATCCCATTTGCCCCAAGTACTATATCTAGTTATCTCTTGAATAAGTCTCTTTGAGATTTTCCCTCATTCATCTGAAAACAATCCCAACCTAGTCAATCTCTCCTTATACATCAGACCTGCCATCCCTAAAATCAGCCTGGTAAACCTTCGCTGTACTTCCTTGAGAGCAAGTGCATCCTTCCTCAAAGGAGACCAAAACTGCACACCATATTCTAGGTGTGGCCTCACCAAGGCCCTGTATAACTGCAACAACACATCCCTCCTCCTGTACTTGCAACCTCTCGCAAAGAAGGCCAATATATCATTTGCATTCTTTACTGCCTGCTGCACCTGCATGCTTACCTTCAGTGACTGGTGCACAAGGACACCCAGGTCCCGCTGCATACTGCTCTCTCCCAATTTACAGCCATTCAAGTAGTAATCTGCCACCTTGTTTTTGCTTCCGAAGTGAATAACCTCACTTTTATTCAAATTATACTGCATCTTTAGAAATTGAATAGGAACTGGCTGAGGAGTAAGAACAGAAGGTGGCACGGTGGCTCAGTGGTTAGCTCTGCTGCCTCACAGCACCAGAGACCCTGGTTTGATCCCACCATCAGGCGACTGTTTGTTTGTGTCGAGTTTACACATTCTCTCTCTGTCTGCGTGGCTCTCCTCAAGGTGCTCTGGTTTCCTCCTACAGTCCAAGTATATGCAGGTTAAGTGGACTGGCCACGTTAAATTGCCCATAGTGTCCAGGGATGTGCAGGTTAGGTGCATAGCCATGGGAGGTGCGGGGTTACGGGGGCAGGGTGGGGGTTCGGACCTGGGTGGGATGCTCTTCAGACATCTCGTGTGGACTCAATGGGCTGAATGGCCTGCTTCCAAACTGTAAGGATTCTATCCTGAGATATTTTGCATCAGTCTTTATGGTGGAAGATACTTCAAACACCCCATTAATAGTAACAAATACATGGGAGGAATTAAGTACCATCAGTATAAGAATACTAATGAGGCTAAAGACTTGGTAAATCCATGGCTCCTGATGGCTTGCATCTTAGGATCCTAAAAGGTGTAGCGACAGAGATAGTGGAGGCATTGTTGTAATTTTGTATTCTGGAGGATTGGAAAACTGCCAATATAACACCCCAAATCAAAAGAGAGGGAGGCAAAAAACCGATTACTTAAGGTTAGATGTGGAGGTGCTGGTGTTGGACTGGGTGAACCAGGTCAAAGATCAATGACACCAGGTTATAGTCCAACGGTTTATTTGAAGACACAAGCTTTTGGAGTCTCACTCCTCCTTCAGGTGTCAGTGAGAGGTGGCATCAGATATAGAAATTATAAGCAAAGATCAAAGTCACAGAACTGATGCGATTATATTGAACAAACCTAAGATGGCTGTTAAATCTTTAATCAGTTAGAAAGGATTAATATGCAAATCCCAGAATTTCTTCCAAGTCACTGCCCTGAGATAACTAGTAGTTTTATCAGTATACCAAGAGGTGACATCTCAGGTCAGACAACGCATTTTAGGTGTTAGGCCTTGTTATTTTTTTTCTCTCTATTCATTTGTGGGATGTGGGTGTCGCTGGCTGGCCAGCATTTCTTGCCCATCCTTACTTGCCCTTGAGAAGGTGGTGGTGAGCTGCCTTCTTGAACTGCTGCAGTCCTCCTGCTGTGGGTTTAACCACAATGCTAGTAGGGAGGGAATTCCAGGATTTTAACCCAGCGACAGTGAAGGAACGACGATATATTTCCAAGTCAGGGTGGTGAGTGGCTTGGAGGGGAACTTGGAGGTGGTGGTGTTCCCATATGTCTGATGCCCTTGTCTTTCTAAATGGAAGTGGTCGTGGGTTTGGAAGGTGCTGTCTGAGGATCTTTGGTGAATTTCTGCAGTGCATCTTGTAGATTGTACACACTACTGCTACTGAACGCCGGTTGTGGAGGGAGTGAATGCTTGTAGATGTAGTGCCAATCAAGTGGGTTGCTTTGTCCTGGATGGTGTCAAGCTTCTTGAGTTTGTTGGGGCTGCACTCATCCAGGCAAGTGGGAGTATTCCATCACATTCCTGACTTGTGCCTTGTAGATGGTGGACAGGCTTTGGGGATTCAGGAGGTGCAACACCACAGTATCCCTAGCTTCTGACCTTCTCTTGTAGCCACTCTGTTTATGTGGTGATTCCAGTTGAGTTTCTGGTCAATGATAACACCCAGGATGTTGATCGTGGGGGATTCAGTGATGGTAACACCATTGAATGTCAAAGGATGGTGGTTAGATTGTCTCTTATTGGTGATGATCATAGCCTGGCATTTGTGTGGCATGAATGTCACTGACCACTTGTCAGCCCAAGCCAGGATATTGTCCAGATCTTGTTGCATTTGAACATGCATCAGTATCTGAGGAGTCATGAATGGTGCTGAACATTGTGCAATCATCGGCGTACATGCCCACTTCTGACCTTATGATGGAGGGAAGGTCATTGATGAAGCAGCTGAAGATGGACCTAGGACACTACCCTGAGGAACTCCTGCAGGGATGTCCTGGAGCTGAGATGATTGACCTCCAACAACCATGACCATCTTCCTACGTGTCAGGTATGACTCCAACCATCGGAGAGTTTGCCCCCTGATACCCATTGATTCCAGTTTTGCGAGGGCTCCTTGATGCCACACTCGGTCGAATGCAGCCTTGATATCAAGGGCTATCACACTCACCACACCTCTGGAATTCAGCTCTTTTGTCCATGTTTGAACCAAGGCTGTAATGAGGTCAGGAGCTGAGTGACCCTGGCGGAACCCAAACTGGGTGTCACTGAGCAGGTGCTGCTTGATAGCACTGTTAGCGACACCTTCCATCACTTTACTGATGATTGAGAGTAGACTGAGGTAATTGGTCGGGTTGGATTTGTCCTGCTTTTTGTGTACAGGATGTACTTGGGCAATTTTCCACATTGTCAGGTAGATACCAGAGTTGTAATTGTACTGGAACAGTTTGGTTAGGGGAGCGGCAAGTTCTGGAGCACAAGTCTTCAGTACTATTGCCAGAATGTTGTCAGGGCCCATAGCCTTTGCAGTATCCAGTGTCTCCAACCGTTTCTTGATATCACGTGGAGCCAATCAAATTGGCTGAAGACTGGTATCTGTAACGCTGGAGACCACTGGAGGGGGCCGAGATGGATCATCCACTCGGCCCTTCTGGCTGAAGATTGCTGCAACTGCTTCAGCCTTATCTTTTGGACTGATGTACTGGGCTCTTCCATCATTGAGGATGGGGATATTTGTGGAGCCTCCTCCTCTGGTGAGTTGTTTAATTGTCCACCACCATTCACAACTGGATTTGGCAGGACTGCAGAGCTTAGATCTGATCCATTGGTTGTGGGTTCACTTAACTCTGTCTATCACTTGCTACTTTTGCAGTTTGGCATGCAAGTAGTCCTGTTTGGTGGCTTCGCCAGGTTGATACCTTATCAGGTATGCCTGGTGCTGCTCCTGGCATGCCCTCCTGCACCCTCCATTGAACCAGGGTTGATGGTAATTGTTGAGTGGGGGGATATGCTGGGCCATGAGGTTACAGATTGTGCTAGAGTACAATTCTGCTGCTGTTGATGACCCTCAGTGCCTCATAGATGCCCAGTCTTGAGTTGCTAGATCTATGCGAAGTCTGTCCCATTTAGCACAGTGATAGTGCCACACAACAGGATAGGTGTTATTCCCAATGTGAAGGCAGGGCTTCATCTCCACAAGGACTGTGCGATGGTCACTCTTGCCAATACTGTCATAGACAGATGCAACTGCAGCTGGCAGATTAGTAAGGATGAGGTCAAGTATGTTGTTTCCCTCACCACCTGCTGCAGACCCAGTCTAGCACTATGTCCTTTAGGACCCAACCAGCTCGATCAGTAGTACTGCTGCTGAGCCACTCCTGGTGATGGACGTTGAAATCCCTGACCCAGAGTACATTTTGTGCCCTTGCCATTCTCAGTGCTTCCTCTAAGTTTTGCTCAACATTGAGGAGTACTGATTCATCAGCTGAGGGAGGACAGTATGTGGTAATCAGCAGGAGGTTTCCTTGCCCATGTTTAACCTGAAGCCATGAGACTTCATGGGTTCTGGAATCAATGTTGAGGACTCCTAGAGCAGCACCCTCCCCACTGTGCTGCCACCTCTGCTGGGTCTGTCCTGCTGGTGGGACAGGACATTTCCAGGCATGGTGATGGTGGTGTCTGGGACATTGTCTGTAAGGTATGATTCTGTGATTATGTCAGGCTGTTGCCTAACTAGTCTGTGAGATAACTCTCCCCATTTTGGCACTAACATTTTGGTGAGGAGGACTTTGCAGGGTCAACAGGGCTATTTCTGCCGGTGTCTTTTCTGGTGCCTAGGTCGATGCTAAGTGATCCGTCCAGTTTCATTTCTTTGACACTTTGTCATGATTTGTACAAATGAGTGGCTTGCTAGGCCATTTCAGAAGGCGATTGAGAGTCAACACATTGCTGTGGGTCTGGAGTCGCATGTCGGCCAAACCAGGTGAAAAATCCTGGTTCCCTTCCCTATGTTATTCCAAATATTTCTGTTCTAATTTCCCTGACAGTCCAGAAAACCTTGGTCTCACTCCCCTGATATCATGCAAGTTCCTGATCTCTCTCTGCGATGTCCTGAAAATTATTGTCTCACCTCCCCAGTACCCTTGAAAATCTTAATCTCACTCCTGGTGATACCTTGATGCATAGAGTTATAAGCCAAAGACTTGCATCAGTGGTTAGACCTACAACACAGCCTGTGAATTTTTTTTACTTGAGTTTTGAGGACATCTTTGGATTAATTTAGGATATCTGGTCAGCATGGATGAGTTGGACCGAAGGGTCTGTTTCTGTGCTGTAAAGCTCCATGACTCTATCTTGCCCAGATTGAAGGACACAGTCAGCCACAAAGTGGGCCATGAGTTTAGTGGTGAGCGCCAGAAACAGGGGCCATATGAGTCCAGGAGAGGGGTAATACCCGAAACGTTGACTTCTCCTCCTCCAGATGCTGCCTGGCTTGCTGTGTTTTTCCAGCCTCCAGTTTGTCTGCTATATGCTCTTTGTTAGCAGTGGCAGGAACACAATTGACGTCCAGCAGCTTTGTAATGTTATGGGTGTTTTTAGAAATATTTCAAAGTCCTTGCTTATGAGTTTTAACTTTTTTTAATGTAATGTAAGTAGATGTAATTAGAACTTGACGTAAAGAAAAATAATTATATAAATGGCAAAGTATATTTTACAATATTGTAACAGTGCTAGAATCAAAGAATCCTGACAGTGTGGAAACAGGCCATTTGGCCCATTGAATCCACACTGACCCTCCCAAAAGCATCCCACCTACCCCCCATTCTACCTCTGTAACCCTGCATTTCCCATGGCTAATCCACCTACCTGGCCCATCCCTGGACACCATGGGCAATTTAACACCGAACCTGCACATCTTTGGACTGTGGGAGGAAACCGGAGCACCCGGAGGAAACCCACGCAGACACGGAGAGAAGGTCACGTGAAGGTGGAATTGAATCTGGTCCCTGGTGCTGTGAGGCAGCAGTGCTAACCACTGAGCACAACAAGGAACAATTTTCATTTGTTTATTATGTTTTGAGCTTGAATAACTGTAGAGGATTTTTACAGAGAATATTGTCACTGTGCCATGTAAAGAAAAGGAGAATTAGGACAGATGACCTGATCAAAAATGAAGATTTAAGGAGCATTTAAAGTGAGGTAGAGTTTGGGCCAAATTTTTTTACCAAGGTAGCTTGAGTCGGAAATTTCACAAAGGAAGCAGTGTCATGGGTGTGGATCTGCTAGCTCTGGAATCACCAGCAACATGCTGATACCAAGTCAGGTTTGTTTGAAGGCAAACTCTGGGACTTCATTCTAGGTGAATTGACGTCTTGTAGGCACCCCCCCACCCCTGTCGTCATCTTCTCCCCTCCCCATGACTCTTTATGCCTTCCATGCCAACTCAGCACCACTTAATCCGCTCCTACTGAACCCTCCAGTCTTTTGTGGCAGCTGTCAGCCAATCAATGGAACTCCGTATCCTCCTTGCCACTGTGCCATGCTTCATTGACAGCCATGACTCCAAAGGATTTGCACTACAGGGATTCTATTTTGATTGAAAACTGTTGACTTTACCTGATTGAGATTATTTAAGATTTTCTCTAATCACTTTTGTCAATGTCTCACCGTTATTTGAGACTGAAGTGATGTGATGTATTTGAAACCTCTGCTATTGATACTTTAGTGCTATATCTGATTAACATTTTTATCAAGTTGTAGGATGAGCAGATTTCTCGAAGATGTGATGGCTTTCTATTCTGAATAGTCCTGTACATGCCATTGTTACTGTAGGAACCATTGGCTCTAAATATAGTGTGTGTTGGCTGAAGAGTTAGACTGAGTTAGCCAAAAGGGTGTGAGGGCCAAAGGCAAAGGGGGGGAATGAATTGCCATGAGGGTTTAAGGAACCATGAAGGTGAGAGAAATTATTTGGAAAAGCATGAACATAAGGGGAGTGGAAGGGACATGGAGGCAAGGGAAAGATGTTTTGAACTTGGTTTTCAAGAGATTCCCAAATCCATGCAATAGTTCATGACTTCCATTATGGTGGCAAACAGTGAATCATGAAGAAGCTGACCTGACTACACAAACATTTACAGGACGGCATGTGGCTCAGTGGCTAGCACTGCTGCCTGACAGCACCAGGGACCCGGGTTCAATTCTATCCTTGGGCGACTGTCTGTGTGGAGTTGGCACATTCTCCCTGAGTCTGTGTGGGTTTTCTCCGGGTGCTCCGGTTTCCTCCCAAAGTCCAAAGATTTGCAGGCTAGGTGGATTGGCCATGCTAAATTTCCCATGGTATTCAGGGATGTGTAGATTGGGTGGGTTATAGGGAAATGGGTCTGGGTGGGATGCTCTGAGTGTCGGTGTGGATTTGTTGCGCCAAAGGGCCTGTTTCCACGCTGTAGGGATTCTATGATCGTTGGTGGCAACAAGATGCCCACTCCTGCAATGGAATTTGCCAGAACCAGAATGCAGGGTATGGTGTCCCTCCCTTAGCGTGTGAAAATTGGACTTTGGAGATTCCAAAATCAAGTCATTTTAAAGAACTTCAGAGTTGTTCCAAGTCGAACTCTGAAAATCTGAATCCAGGTGTGTTATGGAGAGAATTCCAGAGCTTGAACATAGTCAACTGCAGATCAATGGTGGTGGAGTTAAAATTGTGATATTCTTAAAATCTCTTGAGAGCAACGTGAAATAGTGCAGGGGCTTGTGAGGCTCGAGGTGATCTCAGAACAGGAGAGGCAGGATCTTGGAGGGTTTTGAAAATGAAGTTGAAAATTTTAAATTTTAAGGCATTGCCATACTAGGAGCCAATGTAAGTTCAATGGGCACTTGGGTGGTGTTTAAACAGACTTGGCAGGAATTAGGAAATGGTGACAAAGAGTTTAAATTTCTGGATGATGATAGGACAGAGACCAGATGTTTGAGTTGCTATTATTTTAAAGCAATGTCTTTCTCATTGCAGGTTAAATGAAAACATGAATGTCTGTGTGGCTGACTTTGGGCTGTCCAAAAAAATTTACAACGGCGATTACTACCGACAAGGCCGGATCTCAAAAATGCCAGTGAAGTGGATTGCAATTGAAAGTCTAGCAGACAGAGTTTACACAGCCAAAAGTGATGTAGTAAGTAATCTGCATTCTGAAATCCTGCCAAAGGTCTGAGGACTATGTAATTTAAAGTGAAGTACAGGTTTTTCATCCTTTACTGTTAAAGAAGTATTGGTAATACACTGTGCTTTGCAGATGGTGTACTTTGTAGCCATGGTGACTGCTTCCGATGATTGAGTACAGTGAAGGCTCCCAACAGTTTAGAAAATGGGAAATATAGCATCTTTATTCAAGGAGAGCGGCAGGAAGCAATTGGTCTGTTAGCCTGATATCTTTCATAGCAAAGATGTTAGAGTCCATTATTAAGAAGGTTATGGTAGACACTTAGAAAATCAAGATGTGATCAAACAGGGCTAATTTGCAATGTGAAAGTGAAGTCATGTTTAACTAATCCATTGAAGTTTTTTTTCTTAAAGTAACATGCACAGTAGATAAAGGGGAATTGGTAGATGTAGTTTGTTTGGATTTCCAAAAGGCATTTGATGAGGTATCACATCATAAGTTAACTGCACAGGATAAGAAGCAGTTCTGAGGAAGGATCACTGGACCTGAAGCACTAACTTTGATTTCTCTTCACAGATGCTGCCAGACTTGCTGAGCTTTGCCAGCAATTTGTTTTTGTACAAGAAGCAGCACACTGTGTAGGGAGTTACATATTAGTGTGGGGAAAGCATTGCTTAGCTAACAAGAATTAGTGTGGTGAATGGCAAACTGTGTAAAAATCCCCTTAGTTGGTTTAAAGGTTCTGACCCAGTTATCAATGGCATACATAACTTTGCCATTTCAATTAATGACTTACACATTTACTAAACTACCAAGTGATAGTACGTACCTGCAAAGACACTAATTGGTAGAAATCTGGCAAATACTGATCTTTCTCAGATGGTCGATCCTGGTGCATCGTCAGTTCAAGCGACTAAACCACTGAATCTGGTTACACCCCTGACTTGTTCTTGAAGCCTTGCTTTGTACTTTTCCCATGTTATGACTGTGTGTTATATTAGGTAATGCCTGGATCTGGGCTTTTCAATTCACTTTAATTACATTTCTATTCTGTCTGTCTGGTCTCTTTTTTTGCTAGGTACTGCTTGAAGAACTCAAGTGGCAGTCTGGAGTGTTACCTCAAATCTCTAGTGCTACAGTAATAAGGCATATTTATGGTCATAGAAACAAGACAGTGCAGTTCCCTAACCACTCCAATGCAGTGTACAGACTTTTAGGGAAAAAGCTGTTTGATCAATATATTCCCATCTGCTTTCCTCCTCTTGTCCATAAGAGAACCAATTGCATTTGTGGTGCCCATTTCAGCATAATGAGACAAACCTAGCACAGAGGATTCCACTACAAGACGTTTTATTTATTAGGAAAGAAATAAAAACACAGTTGCATGATTTAGAGTGACTGATAAGAGCAAACTTTTGTGCGTGTGTGTGTGTGTGTGTGGTTACATACCACAGAGAGCAGTGCGCGAGGTCAACTGTTTAAAATCTGTGAATGAGTCAGATGAAGGGAGCGAATATGTGGTAGATAAAGCCGCCTGTAACACTACAGTATGTAGGCAAATAAGTTATGAAGAGATGGTAGGTACTCTGCAGATGAATATAGATAGGTAAAGTGAGTGGGCGGAAATTTGGCAGATGGAGCATAATGTAGAAAAATGTGAACTTGTCCACTTTGGCAGGAAATAGCAATTAGAGAAACGGTATGCTATTTAAATAGAGAGGAATTGCAGAACTTTGTGATACAGAGGGATCTTGGTGCATGAATCACAAAATTAGTGTACAGGTACAGTAAATGATTAAGAAGGCAAATAGAATGTTGGAGCTTTTCCTGTATTTATCCAGGGCATTGGTGAGACCTTATCTGGAATATCATGAGTCGTTTTCATAGCATCACAGAGTCATTCAGTACTGAAGAGGCCTTTTGATCCATCAAATCTGTACTGCCAAAGCTCCACTAGTCACATTAATCCTGCTTTCCAGCACTAGGTTTAGAGCCTTGAATGTTATGACATTTTAAGTGCTCATCCAAGTTACCCTTCTCAACTACCCAGAATATGCTGAGTAAGCGATGGGCAAGACTTAGTCCAGAGAGCCGGATAACATTCCCGCTATGGCAGATGGTGGAATTTGAATTCAATGAATATCTGGAATTAAGATTGTAATGATGTCCATGAATCCATTGTCGATTGTCGGGAAAAACCCATCTGGTTCACTAATGTCCTTTAGGGAAGGAAACTGCCATCCTTGCCTGGTCTGGCCTACATGTGACTCCAGACCCACAGCAATGTGGTTGACTCTTAACTGCCTGCTGGGCAATTAGGGATGGGCAATGAATGCTGCCTAGCCAGCGACACCCTCATCCCGTGAATGAATAAAAAAAGTGCTGACATTGGAGGGGGTCCAGAGGAGATTTACAAGAATGATCTCGGGGATGAAGGGCATTTCATATGAAGTGTGATTTGAGGACTCTGGGTCTGTACTTGGAGTTTCAAACAATGAGGGGGAATCTCATTGAAACTTAGAGTGAGTGGACATGGAGAAGTTTTTTTTCCATTAGTTGGAGAGACTAGAAGGTGAGGCACAACCTCAGAGCCCTTTAGAACTGAGATGAGGAATTTCTTCAGCCAGAGGATGGTGAATCTGTGGAACTCATTGCAGAAGGCTGTGGAGGCCAAGTCAGTGAGTGCATTTAAGACAGAGATAGGTTCTTGATTAGTAAAGGGATCAAGGGTTGTTGGGAGAAGGCAGGAGAATGGGATTGAGAAACATATCAGGCATGATCAAATATTGGAAAAGACTCAATTATTCTGTGGTGTAGATCTCTGACTCCATGCCCTTCAAATAAGAAAGCAGCTGCTTTCTATTCACCCTGCCCATGCCCTTCATTATCTTATACATCTCAGTCAGGACCCTCTCAGCCTGCTCCGTTCCAAAGAAAACAACCCAAGCTTCTCTTCCTCAGCAAAGTGCTCAATCCCAGAAAACTTCCTGGTGCATTTATTTCCTCTGCACCCCCTCCAGTGCGGTCAAATTCTTACAATAGTGTCGTGACCAGAACTGCACACAGTACTCCAACTGTGGCCTAACCAAAGTCCTGTGCAACTCCAATACAACGTCCTTGCTCTTATAATCTATGCCTTCACCAACAAAGACAAGTGTCCTGTATGCCTCCTTAACTAATGTATTAACCTGCCTTGCTACCATCCGGTCTCTGAGGACATGCATCTCTCTGTTCCTCCGATCTTTCTAGTCTTGCCTTCTTATTTCTTCCAAAGTGCACCCCTCACATTTATCAAGGTTAAATTCTATCTGACCTGTTTGACTAATCCATCTACGTCCTCCAATAATCTGAGACCTTCTTTCTTACTATCAACCACCCAGCCAATCTTCATGTCACCCGCATTCTCACCTACATCTTTTGTATCTAATAGGGGGCCCAGCACTGATTCAATGGTATACCACTGGACACTGGCCTCCAATCACACAAACAGCCTTCTTATTTGAAAAAAAAATTGCTTTAGAAGCAGTTCAAAGAAGGTCATTCTCTGAAAAAAATATCTTGAAAGGACTGGGTAGAGTAGATACCAGGAGAATGTTTGTTTCCTTTAGCTAGGGAAACTGAAGTTAGTTGAAGAAAGAGCAATCTCTTTTATGTTAGTAATGAGGAGAATATTTCTCTCTGGGTGTTGAAGGTAGTGAAGATTGGGGCTTAAGGGCTAAGCTAGATACATTTTTAATAGCCAAGGGAATCAAAGGTTATGGGTACAGTACAAAATGGAGTTGAGGCTACCACCAGATCAGCCACGGTTGTGCTTCATGGCACAGCGGGCTAAAAGGGCCAAATGGCCTTCTCCAGTTCCTAGGTCCTTTGGTCTAATGTAATGAAGGCATTTCAAAATATGAGATTCAAAAGAGTCAATGAAGTCCATGAACTGGCTCACGATTGTACTCCAGACAACTGTCCTTCACCTCATGTTACCCAACTCGTGTATATCTGTTTTGCAACATTCCCAACACAGACACTTATTACCAATTATACCGTCAGTTTTCTGAGAGTTGTCTCAGTTTTTGAAGGGCTGTTGAATTGCAGTGAAGTTGATATTCTTATGGGGGTGTGGTATGGGTGAAGTTCTGAGCTGGTTGCTATCATAGTATAATTTGTTCTTTTCCCTGCTTCCAGTGGTCCTATGGTGTCACCATGTGGGAAATTGCAACCCGTGGGCAAACTCCTTATCCAGGTGTGGAAAACAGCGAGATCTATGACTATCTCCGACAAGGCAATAGACTCAAGCAGCCCCCAGACTGTCTGGATGCATTGTAAGGAATTTCTTTATGAATATGTTATTGATGAAACAGTATTTTTCCTAAGTTGAGCCTTTCTGCAGCCTTTTTCAATGGGCATTTGCCTAAATTAACTGAATAAGTAGCATTTTCAATTTCATTTTATTTTTTTCTGGAATATTCCCAAAGAGTTGAAGGTTTCCTAAAGGTTTTAGTAGTTTGTTCACTGGATTAACTTTTTCCGACAAAGTGAAATGTTTTATGGAATGATCGAATCATACAAAACAGAAGACATACTTCTGCCCATATTTCTGTACTGCCAAAACTAAAGTAAATCCACACTAAATCCCCCATCCAGCACTTGGGCCAAAGCCTTGAATATTATGAAATTTCAAGCGCTCATTTAAGCACTTTTTAAAGATTACCTGTCTTGCTACACTTTCAGACAATGCATTAGTCTAGGTGAAAATATTTTCCTTCAATCTCCTCTAAAACTGCTGCCTTTCACCTTAATTTTAAATGCATCAATCAGATCTTCCCAGATCAAGAATGAGAGGCATAGATAGGGTAGATGTGAGAATTTTTTCACCATGGCAGATGTGTCGAAGACCAGAGGACATAACTTTAAGGTGAGGAGTAAGTGGTTTAGAGGGGATCTCCAGAACATTTTTTCACCCAGTGGCCATAGAAATACGGAATGCGCTGCTTGAGAGGGTGGTAGAGGCAGGTACTCTCAACATTTAAGAAGCTTCTGGACGAGCACTGACAATGCCAGGGCATATTAGGCTACAGACCACGTGCAGATAAATGTAGTATAGGTTTATTGGTCAGCATAGACAGTGGGCCTGTTTCAATGCTTTATGACTCCAAGTGCACAGATTTAAGGTGAATGGCAAAAGAAGCATCGGAGACACAAGAAGTAGCTTTTACGTGCAGAGAGTGATTGGGATCTGGAATGTGCTGCCTAAGAATGTTATGGAAGTAGCTTTAATTGAGGCATTCAAGAGAAAATGGGTTTATTATCTGAAAAGAATAATGTCATCCCATGAATTTTCATCCAAAAGCAGGGTTAGTGACCAAAAACTGAAGACATGAACTTGATCCCATTTGTTCCTGTCTCATTGAGTGCCGATTGTCACAGTCCACCCATCAATGACTCTCCCGTTCAACCAGACTGCAGGGGAAAGTGATATTGCCAAGACTGCAAAGTATAATACACCAGATAGGGAATATAATGAAGTTACATGTCTAGTGCTTTGGATACAGATTAAGAAGTTTGATTTTTCTAATATTGTCTCAAATAGGTCAAGAAAATTTCTCATTGTAACGGTTAGCGCTTGGAATGTTCTTCTAAAAATGGGTGGTAAGAGTGAAATTTATTAAAACACTCAGAATGGAAAAAAGAAATTGAGAAAAAGAAACTTCAAAAGCATGTAATAATGCCATTAAGCGGCCATTCTTTTGGGGACAACAGATCAAAAACCTTTATCTCTGCTGTTAAATGATTTGATTGTACTGTTAATTTGTAAGGAAGTTTAATGCACAAAGAGACCCTTCAAGTTCTTCCAAACCCTTTTTGCCAGGTATGAGCTGATGTACTATTGCTGGCAACTGAACCCAAGAGAGCGGCCGACTTTTGAGATCATCTGCTGTCAACTGGAGAAGATTGTGGAAGACCTGCCACCGTCTTCAGACCCAGAAGAGATTCTTTACGTCAACATGGAAGATGCTTGTGGGAGGTCAGACAGTTGCTGTGAACAGGGAGCAGTTGGAGGCAGTGATCTTGAGGAGTGTTTGAAGGCGTCATGCTCACAGTTTTCCAAGGCACCTGTGGTAACATCAGTAGATGTCCACCAGTCAAATGCAGTCGATCGCTATGTGTTGTGTCCACCTCATGAGACTACCCGATCAATGGCAATGGCACCCTTAAGTAGCAATTCGCCTCCATGTTTAGCGGCGGAGGACTCCGCCCTGGAAGAAATGTGTGGGAGCGAGTGTAAATGAGAGTTGTCTGTGTTACTTGCCACTTCATATTTCCAGGAACCTTGCCTCAAATCACTCAAGTGATCTCCAAGTAAAGACACTGACTGCGTGCTATTGTTAAAAGAATGTATAATGTCACTTTGACCACGATAACATCAGAACAGTCCTGCAGTCAAGCCAAGTTGGCAATTGGAAAAGTGCAAACAACCAACCAATTTAACCTTAATCCCTCATGCCAATCTCTTGCATGTCATGAACTTCAGGACTTCTCTTGCTTCCCTTCTGTCAGACACTTTTCTTCCCTTTATCTAGCAGAGTTGGAGGGATACAGTGTCTAAATATCATATCACAGTGGCCTCAATCCAAAAGCACTTGGGGCTGATATCAAATATATATTGATGCTTTAATCATGTTTGATCATGGCTGTCATTGATCTGAGATGTATATGCTGAGAAGTGTACTCTTGAATCCAGCTTCCCAGTGAAAAACAAAGTAATGCAGGTGAAAGGCCAAAGGTCGCCAGTTCAGGGGATACGGGTTGCAATGAAGTTACATGATCTCTGAAACATGTGTTTAACTCCACTGTATCTATGACAATAGCAGAGGGAGTCTGAAATATTTGTGGATTATACAGGAAAACTTGTCGGTTTAAAAAAAATAGGTAAGTTCACTTCCAGAATTTAACATGTAAATTTTTTTTTTAAATAAAAAGAAAATGGCAGGGATATGATTAGAACTTTTTTCAAATTCATTCATGGGATGAGGGCATTGCTGGCTAGGCCAGCTTTATTTTCTATCCCTAACTGCCCAGAGGACAGTTAAGTCAACCACATTGCAGCAGGTCTGGAGTCACATGTAGGCCAAATGAGGTAAGAATGGCAGTTTCCTTCCCCAAAGGTCATTAATGAGCCAGATGGGTTGTTTCCAACAATCTACAATGTATTTATGGTTGTTATTAGACTCCTAATTCCAGATTTTCTTATTGAATCCAAATTCCAACATCTGTGGCAGGATTCAGACCCTGGTCCCCAGGTAATGCGCATTAACTGGATCTCTGGATTAACAGTCCAGCGATAATACCACTAGACCATTGCCTCCATTGTGTCGACATTTATCTGATTTGAGCACACTAAATGTAAAATTAAATTACATTTCAACACCCTCTACCTAGCCAGTTTGTTACTATCTCTAGTTGAATTGAAGTAAACACAAAATATATGATTGCTCCTCAATTTACCACAGAGCAAGTCAAATGCACCAATGAGCTAATTAAGCTTATCACTGACCTGATTCCACCTGCTGTTTTAAATACATTGCAAATCTAAATACAGCTGTCCCCTTTGTATTATTGGATCATGTGTAAACAGGGCCATTATCTTTTGTAGGATGTACTTTCTCAGTCATCAAAAAGAATCATTAGACATTGCTTAGTGATAAACAACATAATGAGTATGTGATGTGGGTCAGCATTTTGCATCATATTCTGGGACCAACAAGTTTTGAGTAGACACAGATCCTGAGCCCTGTCATCCAGCATAAGTGTCAGAGCTAAAATTGGTCCACTAGCTCTTTTGTTACCAGGACTAAATTCCAGGAACAATAAACCGATGCCAAAAATCATTTTGGACTTCTCTTGGCCTATATAATAGGTTAGTAAATGTGTGCTGAATTGTGGCTTTTTATTATGACTTTTGAGTGGATATTTCTTCAATATTAGTTAGCTTTCTGCACCTTTGCAATCTTACATATTATCTTGGTTTGAGAAGGTGTGTACATTTTATTGGTGAGTGATCAATATTATGGTCTGGATGCCAAACTGACTTTGTAATGTAGCAGCAGAAAGGTTGGAAGCTTTGTTTTCATGGGACTATCATGTAATTAAGATACAATCACCCGGGAGTGCTTGTCAAGTTCTGATTTTCAAGATCCATCTCAGGGATTACAGTGAAGCAGAAGCAATGAATAAGTTTTTGTCAACCAATGACAGCTTGTTTCAGTGTGAAGAATTGACTGAGCCATCCAGTCCAGGTTTGCAAGGGTGAAGAACCTTGATCTATTTGTCTTAACAAGCATAGCATATTTGAAATGTATTGTTTACAGCATTTGATGGAACATTAATTTCTAAATGGACCTCAATCCAATGTACAACCTCTGGCAACTTCTAATCTGAGTTGTAAATTGTACAACAGCTATCATTATAGGCAGTTGTGGTACAGGACTAGAGCACCTTGTTTCAGCCACTAAATTGTATGTCAAGCTAGTGCTGCACTGAAAGATTTGTGATGCTTATGATAGTACCCCAGGAGGACTACACATCAAAGGCTAAACTTTTGTGCTTAAATTTATCATTTTACCATTTACTCCTTTTATAAAGCCTTGGTCTCTGCACTAAGTGTTTAGAGTGTCATCGATTTGACTGCACAGAGACAATTTGTTAAAGTTAAAGATAGCACCTTCTTAGTGTAATATACAAAAGAGGTCCACAATGATCGACAATGGGAGTCATTCATCATTCATAATGCTTTGCATTCAATTTAGGTTAGACCTTCAGGCCCTTTTGTGAATTGAGCAATTAATCTCCAGGATTATTTCTAGTCTCAGCTGAACTGACTGTGCCAATATTATCTGCTACTCATTGATATGTTGAAAACATCTTCACCTTCATTGTAAATCAACCTAAAATAAATTGTCTTGTTAACGGTTGTGTAAAAATCCCAAGATTAATTGCCATGGTTAGCCCTAATGAGAATCCTATTTGACTTCAAATATCGCCACTGCCACCCCCTTGGAAGTTTCCAGGTTATGGATCCAGAATGAACAGTGACTGATCCCTATTTCCATGTTGATCAGCATGTTCAAGACTGTGTTCATAGTATTAAGCAGGTAACTAATGAATCTGGTAATTTTTACACTGTTGTCAGAAACAGTAATGAGCATGGAGGCTGGCAGAAATTGAGGTAAAAATTCAAAAGATTCACTGATAGCCCTCCGGGAAGTGAAACCCCCTCTCGTCCCAAGAATGGGCATATGTGAAGTGCATCACAACTTGTCTAAACAAGTGACTGAAATGCTAGACCTGAAATGTCAGCTTTCCTGCTCCTCTGATGCTGCTTGGCCTGCTGTGTTCATCCAGCTCTACACCTTGTTATCTCAGATTCTCCAGCATCGGCAGTTCCTACTATCTCTGATTGAAATGCTTGCACATTTGTAAAAAGAAGATCCTAACCTGGAATCCTAATCTTGTACTAATTTAACCTATCACATTAACAAGATGATTTGCCATGGCAATTCATTAGAGTTTATAAAGTTGAAGATGTTTTGTTGGTTTTTTTTTACCCTTTGTATTCCATAATTCATTTGAAGCAAAGTATTCTTGAGCAGCTAGAACAGAGTCAACTCTCTTGCAGCCCTCTGGGGAGCATTTCAGAACACTAGTCATTTTTAGCCTGAGAGTGTTGATTAATTAAAATGAATTATTTGAAATATAAAGGCTGACATTCAGGTGCCAACTGTGGCTGCGTGTATTCCTGGCATCTTTATCCCATCACTTTATCCTTTCATCAGATCTACCCTCTCATAACTTCTATTGATCACCCAAAATGTCTGACATTCTCAGGCCACTGGAAAGCAATCAGACTCTTCATATTTCATTGAAATATTCTTGACTGCAATTAAGTGAGCTTTCATTTTTTATCACTATGATCTGAAGTATTGAATGCTTTTATTTTTCTTGCTGCAATATCTTGTCTTCTCTAACCTTCCAGACATGATATCCTTAATCTTCAAATCTGGAGATTCCAAGCCAATCCGAGAGGGTTGGCAGCTGATGAATTCCAATTTCCGGATATGTAGAGAAAGCTGAATGGGAGAGAATTTCCTCCTTAATTCTTCAGTGTCAGGAGCTAAAGTTCACAAGAGATGGGTTTTTTTCAAACAGCTTCTAATTTGGTGGTCCTGAGAGTTGTTGTATTGGATGCAAATGTTCATTTTGACGCATGATAGGTGCAAAAAGACAGACAATAATTAACACAGCTTTGCTGGCACTCTCACAGCAAGTAGAAATTAAAATTCTCTATGAACCATAATTGTTTCTACACAGTGAAATTGAGATTTGGGTTCAACATGCCCATAATAGTTCACTGAATAAAATTCATCTACTTTACAGTGATTTTGTGATCCATAATTTGTTTTAGCTATTGCCTGTAAAGAAAAACTGCCTGCTATAGGTTGCAACTCGAGTCATCTTAAAATAAGTGTAAATCTGTGAATCTTTAATAAGTGCATTGACTTTGAGTACACAATGCAGGAAAAAAAGCCTATTTGGTCAAAATAGTCCACATTGATCAAAATAGTCCACATTGATCATGCTCCATTTAAGTCTCTTTATAGTCTTCATTTATCCAACACCATGAACATATTATTCCTTTTTCCCCCTCATTTGTTTACCAAGTTTCACTTTAAATACATCAATTCTATTCACCTGCACCTGTAGTGACACATTCTATTTTTTATATGCCAGACTTTCTTTGGAAATGTGATAAGGATATGCAGTCCACAGGGGTTTGTCCGCTTGAAGTTTGAGATAGCCCTCAGTTCAGTCTCTAACTCCCCTGTTGCTGAAAAGGACGTGGGTACTATGTTGCACTGAATTCGAGTTTAATTCCGCATTAAACGTGAGTTACAGCTGAGCTGGAAGTGCTTGAACGGAAAGCCCACTGTTTCTTATTCTAGGGTTAGCAAACTTCATGTTAAATTATTTTAGTTTTGGATTGAAGGACTTGTGGGCTTGCAGTTGAATGAGGACTGAGGTCGAAGCGCATTTTGACGAGTAAATCGTTTCTGGCAGTTTTGAGGAATTTTTTTTTAAAATTCCCACTTTCTAATATTAGTAACGCAGAAATTCCTGCTTTCGACAACCCACATCGCTGAATATTTTAGGCTGGCAATGTTCAGCGGGTCACGCTAAATGCTTCAGCATTAATTTCATGTTTCACTTTGTACTTCCTAAGTAACATCTCATTAAGGCACCAGGCTGCGCGGAATCTTCGGGCCATTTCCTAGGAATTTTGTGCCTTTGTTTGACACTTTTCTCACTTCCCCTTTTCATGACAGAATTGGTCTTCACGAAGCTCGATTTTCTTCTGTGTGTAAATCCTTAGCGTTAGGGAGCATGAGCGGTGGATTTATAAAGTTTCGGGAAACTGGTTCCAAACTGAATCCACACACTGTTCCTCAACCGTACACAGCATAACCCAGCTGGTTGTTAAAATCCTTTTCATGTATGACGTTTTACGGGAGGTCCCTTTTCTTACATAAGTTTTGCAAAGATTTTCTTTTAAATATCAATGTATATACTTTGATACAAACAGTAATTAATCCCAGCCCCTTCTTGTTGCACATGCTGATATGTAGCTGAGTTGCTTTTTTTTAATGAAATAAATCTTGTTTTATTGCGTTCTGATGTGTAAATATCGTTGGAATTGAAAAGGCACAAAGTGTAATTCAAATTACTGGCCGCGAGGCGGCCACTCAGTCGAATGTTAAGTTCCCTGCCCTGAAAACTTTTCACTGCACTCATTTAAGTACGTAACAATAAAGCTAATTCAATTCATTCAAGAAAAATCTCCATTTTTCCCTGCACGTTCACCCTTTTCCAGCTCTTAATCTAATTTTCAGGCATTTATCTGGTTTACTTTTGAATGTTGCAACGCCCCCCCAACCCCTTTATAAGCGACACATTCTAGATCTTAATTTACGTTTAATATTCTCCTAACCACCCCTCTGGTTCTTTTGCAAGTTATCTTAAATTAACATCAGTGCCTTTTTTGAGATTTGTGTTGAATTCAGTCCATGTCTGAGTGACTACAAAAAGCAAGCAGTACCATGTCAAGCCTTAGCGTTCCAAAGCATTACCAAAAGCAATGCTATTCTAACAGAAAGAGGGATGGAGATGGAGGTAATTTCGAAGCTTTATGTATATGTGGGCAAAAATGCAGTGGATTACCAATACAACTGTGTATCTGCAACAAGGTTATTTGCATTTTGAAATACTTTCAAACACTTGATTACTTCTGAATTACCTGGAAGACTTTCAGTCTACAGTAATGTAAAAGCATTTACACCTTTTCAACTGTAAAGTGAAGCAAGGTCAGAAATCATGCAATACCAGGTTATAGTCCAACAGTTTATTTAAAAACACAACCTTTCTGAGCCTCAATCCTTCTTCAGGTGTTAGTGAGAAATGTAGTATCAGACACAGAATTTATAAGTAAAAGATCAGAGCAGCAATACAACCTACATGAAATGCAAAACATTTTCCTTAATGATTTTAGACCTATGATGATAAAATGTAGAAGCAAAAATAGACCATTCAGCCCACAATTTCTTGACCAGTAAGATCATGGCTGATCTGATTTTTAACTCCAATTTCCTACTCTTTCCCATGAGCTTTGATTCCCTTACTGATTAAAAATCTGTCTCAGTATTGAATATACTTTACAACCTGGCCTTGACAGCATTCTGTGACATAAGAGTTCTCTGAGAGAAACATTTCCTCTAAATCTATGTCCTACTAGAGTGACCCTTACTCTGTTTTATTTGACAAGTTGGGGTTTTATGGCTCCCAGAAGAGGAAATAACCTTTCTGCATCCATCCAATGAAGTTCTCTCTCTTTCTTCTAAAATCCATTAGGAAAAAGTCCAACCCACTCACACTTGTACAACAAAATCAAATCTTTTAACAAGCTTCTCTAAGATGCTGGAATGTTCTTAAAATCAGTAGTATATGTCAGTAAAGTCCATAACTTGGTGAACTGAGCCACAATGTAACCAAAGCTTTTAACAATCTTGTCCAAAATGGTGGCTGTTTCCTAATATCAATAGTACATGTCAGTAAATGGCATAAGTTAGTGAGACAAGCAACATTCAGACTTCTAATAAAGCTCAATAAAATGTTGGCACGTTATTAAAACAAGGAGTATATGTCAATAAAATGCAAAACTTTTAACAATCTCTGTCCCTTCCATTTACTGTGTCCATCCTCACTTCCAGGTTAGTGTGTCCCTCCCCGCCTCCTGGTCACTGTGTCCCTGCCCCTGCCTCCCAGTTACTGTGTGTCCCCACTCCCCACCTCCCAGTTGCTGTACCCCTCCTGGTTACTGTGCCTCCTTCCCTTCCTCCAGGTTTTTGCATCTGTCCTCGCCCCCCTGGTTACTGCATCCCCCCCAGTTACTGAATTTTGATGCTTACTGTGTCCCTCCCCCACCCTGGTTGCTGTGCCTCCCCTGCACCGCTTTCCTCTCCCCCGCCACCCCCAAATTAACAGTCCAGCAATAATACCACTTGGCTGTTGCCCTCCCCACCTACCAGTTACTGTGATTCTCCCTGTTACTGTGTCCTTCCCCACACTCGCTAACTGTCTCCCCTGCCTCCTGGTTACTGTGCCTCCACTTCTTGACTGCTGCTCCAAGCTAAGTACCCTGTAAAGCCTCAACAGGTTCATACTCGGAAGGATTCCCACCATTTCAGATTCAATGGTAACCATCCAGTCAGATTCACACTCAAAATGAATCCAGTTTTGTCGGATTGAGACAAAGAATGATTTCAGTCTTGCCAGGTTCACACACAGAATCTGTCTGTGCTCGTCAGATATGGTGGCTCTGCTCTAGTCAGATTCACACTCAGAACGATTTCTGACTTTTCAGATTCACACTCACAATTGTCCTGATTGATTCATAGTCTCCCTCACAATGATTCTGGTCTAATCAGATTCACGCTCAGGATGATTCCAGTCTAGTTGGAGTCATACTCGGAATGATTCTGGTCTGGTAAGATTCACACTCATAATTAATCTGGTCCAATCAGATTTAAAATCAGAATGATTCTGGCCTGATCAGATTCACACTCGCCATGAGTCCAGTCTAGTCAGATTCACCTTACGTGGTGTGATCTACTAAAATTCACACTCAGAATGCTGACCTTTAGTCAGACTCACACTGAGAATCATTCTGTTTTTGTTACATTCTGATTCAGAATGTTTCAGGTTCAGTCAGAATCACACACAAAATGATTCCATTCTAGTAAAATGCATACTCAGAATCATTCCGTGGGTGTTAGATTCGCACTTAGAATTCTAGTCTAGCGGATTCACATTCATAATTAACCCAGTCCAATCAGATTTGCTCTGAGAGAATCCGGCCTGGCGAGATTCAGATTGAGAATGCTAACTGTCTAGTCAGATTCACATTCGGAACGTTAACCCTATAGTAAGATTTACACTCAGATAGATCTGCTCTAGTCAGATTGACAGACGGAATGATCTCATCAGTTTCACAGTCAAATAGTTCCAATCTACTTAACTTGAGACACAGTGTGATTCTACACTAGTCAGAGGCCTCCAGTCTAAAAGCAGAACCACCATCTGTCTTCTACCTTTGAGCCAGTTCTGTATCCAAATGGCTAGCTCTCCCTTTATCCACTGTGACCTAACCTTGCTAAACTTGGGGGAGGCAATGGCCCAGTGGTATTATCACTAGACTATTAATCCAGAGACTCAGATAATGTTCTGGGTACCTGGGTTCAAATTTCCTCATGGCAGATAGTGAAATGTGAATACAATGAAGAATCTACTGATGACCATGAAACCATTGTCAATTGCCAGAAAAAAACCCATCTGGTTCACTAATGTCATTTAGGAAAGAAATCTGCCATCCTTTCCTGGTCTGGCCTACATGTGACTCCAGACCCATAGCAAAGTGCTCTTTGGGCAATTAGGGATGTGCAGTAAATGCTGGCTTGGCCAGTAATGCCCATGTGCTGCGAATGAATAAAAAGAAAGAACAGTCTATAATGAGGAACCTTGTCAAATGCATTCCATCTAGTTTACGTCCACTGCTGTGCCTTCATCAATCCTTTTCGTTATTTCTTCAAAAACCTCAATCAAGTTAGAGAGACATCATTTCCCATTCACAAAGCTATCCCTAATCAGTCCTTCCCTTTCCAAATACATGTAAATGTTGTCACTCAGGATTCCCTCCAACAACTTAGAGTCATTAAGAGTCCTCCAGTACAGAGACAAGCCCTTCAGCCCAAACTGGTCCATCTCAACCAAATCGTCCATTCACACTAACCCCATTTCCCTCACTTGGCTCTCACACATTTTAAACCTTTCCTATCCATCTATTCATCCAAATGACTTTTAAATGTTATTAATGTTAACCAGAGGGAAAAGTGTGTTACATATCTGATGTGGAGCTCCCCATCCATGAATTCACATCGTAAGAATGAGGAACTTTTCTTGCCTGCATTTAGCCTAAACACAATGTACTTTCTCACGTCCAGAATGTTTGCCATTGGTTCCTTATCGGGATTTCCAGTCAACATTATCACCAGTTTAAATCGCTTGCTTTGGGTATCAAAATACAGCAATCACAATGTTAACAGGTTAAACACAATGAGAATCAAGCCCAGTTCACAAGATGTATTTAGCTATCATCCATCTGTTCTTTAAAATTTGTTTTTTAAGATTTGATTTTGAAATGGGCATCGCTGGCAAAGCCACCATTTGTTGCCTTATTGCTCTTGAACTGAGTGGCTTGATCTGAAATTTCAGAGGGCAATTAAAGGTCGCTCACATTGCTTTGTGTCTGGAGTCATATGCAGGCAAGACAGATCATTAAAAATAGATTTCCTTCCTCAAAGAACATTACTGAACTACATCATTTTTTACAGCAATGAGATGAACTCAGAGTCCAAATAGAAATGAATAAAAATTATTTGGTATTTATTACAGAGATGTGGCTAAAGGATGACACAGATTTGGACCTGAATTCTCAAGAGACATTTAGAAATGACAGGAAATGTAGAAAAGATGGAGGGGTGGGTTTGTTAGTTAATGATGTTATTAGCACAATAGAAAATGATGACATACAAATATAGGAGTGAGGAGCAAAAGTAGGCCATAAGTTAGTTGAGAAGATTCTGAGGGATAAGATATACAAGCATTTGGAAAGAAAGGGTTCGATTAGGAGTAGTCAGCATAGCTTCGTGCGTGGAAGATCATGCCTGGCAAATTTGTTAGAGTTCTTTGAAGTGACCAGGAAGGTTAATGGGGGCAGGACAGTAGACATACTTTCTATATGGATTTCAGCAAAGTCTTTGGTAGGCTGCCCTGGAAGATCAGTTTGCATGGATTCCAGGCAGAGCTACTAAATTGGATACACAATTGGTTTGAAGATAGGAAGCAGAGAGTAATAGTAGAAGGATGCTTGTCAGACTGGAGGCTTGTGACGAGTCGTGTGCCTCAGGGGTCGGTGCTGGTCCTATTGCTGTTTGTCATCCATATCAATGATTTGGATGAGAATGTAGAAGGCATGATTAGTAAGTCTGCGGATGACACTAAAATAGGCAGTATTGTGGAGAGTGAGGAAGGTTATCAGAAATTACAGCAGGATCTTGATCAGCTGGGGAAGTGGGCTGAGAAATGACAAATGGAGTTTAATATAGATAAGTGTGAGGTGTTGTATTTTGGAAAGTCAAATCAAGGTAGGAGTTCCATGGTGAATGGTGGAGCTTTAAAGAGTGTAGTGGAACAGAGAGACCTTGGAGTTCAGGTGCATGGTTCTCTGAAAATGGAGTCACAGGCAGACAGGGCAGTGAAGAAGGCGTTTGGCACACTGGCCTTCATCAGTCAGGGCACTGGGTACAGAAGTTGGGAAGTTATTTTGCAGTTGTACAGGACGTTGGTGAGGCCGCACTTGGCGTACGTGTTCAGTTTTGATCACCTGGCCATAGGAATGATGTTATTAAACTAGAAAGACTGCAGAAAAAAATTTACAAGGATGTTGCCAGGACTCGAGTGGCTGAGTTATAGGGAGAGGTTGGGTACGTTAGGACTTTTTCTTTAAAGCGTAGGAGACTGATGGGGAGATCTTACAGAAGTGTAAAGATTGTGAGAGGCATTGATAGGGTTAATGTAGTCTTTTTCCCAGGTTTGGGGAATTGAGGACTAGAGGGCATCAGTTTAGGGTAAGAGGGGAAAGAATAAATGGGAACCTGAGGGGCAACTTATGTACACAGAGGGTGGTACACATATGGAATGAGTTGCCAGTGGAAGTGTTTGTCACCCAGGAAACCCCATTCACGAAGACCAGAACAGAATAACGCGAGGGAGCCAAATGACCTCCTCCCATTCTCAAGTAAAAGGATAGAGTGGCTAAATGGCCTTATCCTGTTCCTTTGTTAGTGCTTGAGCCTTGACAGGTTCCTGAAGAGTGGGACACTGCCAAAGCCCAGGCCCATTGATCTGATCTGCTTGTAGACAGTTGACTGGGCAATGAACTGGGGCCTGAATCCAGCTCCATGTTGTTCTCCTGCTCCTGATATCGCTGAGGGTAAGAACAGTTCTCTCAAACTTTCTCTGTCATTGTTTCTCTATCTCTTTCTCATTCCATCACTCTTTGTCCTTCTATCCCTGTCCCTATTTCTGCCTCAATCTTCTGCCTGTCTGACCTCTGTCTCCCTCTTCTGCAGAATCTCTCTCTATCTCTCCCAATCTCAATTTGTTTTCCTCTATCTCCAGATCTCTTTCTGTCTTTGTGTCCGTCTTCACTTATGTGCAACCTCTTTGTTTCCCTCTGTGTTTCCCTCTGTGTTTCCCTCTGTGTTTCCCTCT
>NC_063370.1:18078369-18083850 GCF_021869965.1 Rhincodon typus
TTCCCTCTGTGTTTCCCTCTGTGTTTCCCTCTGTGTTTCCCTCTGTGCCTCTGAGTTTGCTGTCTCTTAGCCTTGGTCAACACCATGCTCTCTTCTTCTTAGAGCATATAACTTAGAACAGTACAGCACAGGAACAGGATCTTTTGTCCTCCATATCTGTGGCGACCATGATGTCGTTCTAAACTAATCCCATCTGCCTGGGCATACTCTGTGTCCCTGTATTCCCTACCTGTTCACATGCTGTCTATATAGCTCTTAAACTTTGCTAACGTGTTCAGATAGATGCTATCTACTACCTCCTCTGGCAGCACATTCCAGGCACCTGCCACCCTCTGTGTAAAAAAACTTTCCTTGCATATCCCCTTTAAACTTTTCCCCTCGCACCTTAAACCCATGCCACCTGGCATTTGACATTTCAACCCAAGAAAAGAGACTGATTACCCAACCTATCCAACCCTCTCATAATTTTATATACACTTCCATCAGGTCGCCCCTCAGCCTCCAATGTTTTGGCAAAAACAATGCAAGTTGGAGTAATCTCACTTTATAGCTACTCCAATCCAGGCAACTACCCTTCTTGCACACCATCCAAAGACTCCACATCCTTCCTATAGTGTGGCAACCAGAACTGCACAAGATACTCCAAATTTGGCCTAACTTGGTCTAATTTGACCTAATTTGGTCTTATACAGCTGCTAACTTTAAACTCAGTGCCCTGACCAATAAAGGCAAGCATGCCGTACGCCTTCTTTACAACTGTATCCACTTGTGTTGCCACTTGCAGGGAACTATGGACTTGCACCCTAAGATCCAATATTAATGGTCATAAGGATTCTGCTATTTACTTTACAAAGGGTTCAGTACTTTCTCCCTCCCTCTTTCTATCATAGTCTCTACTTTTCTCTCTATCTGACTTTTTCTTGCATCCTCTTTCCCTTCATTCTTCTCTCCTCTCTCTCTCTCTTTCTCTGTCTTTTTGCACCCACTCAGTTGAGTTCATCTGTCTTGCCTGTCAGGCCGCTATTGTTGAAATAAATACAGTTTAATTCATCAGTCTTCCCTCATTCCCTACCGTGTTCTTGCCTGTCTGGTTTATTTAACTTGATCCCTCTAACATCTGTACTAGCCTCAACCTTCTTTTCTGTCTTACTACTGTTTGGGTGCCACCCCATGCCAGACATGTTTAAACTCTCACGGACAGCTCCAGCAAATCTCCCCACCAGGATATCTGTCAACCCCTCCCACTGAGTTCAGGTGTAACCTGTCCCTCTTGTACAGGTTACCTCTGTCCTAGAAGACATCCCAATGATCTAAACATTTGAATCCCTGCACCAGCCCCTCAGCCGTGCATTCTTCTGTCCTATCCTCCTACTCCTACTCTCACTAACATGTGGCACTGGGAGCTTTCTAACCTCCTCCTAACTCCTTATATTCACTCTGCAAGACTCCATCCCTTTTTCTAACTATGTCATTGGTATCAATGTGTACAATTACCTCTGGCTGCTCAGGCTGCCCATTGAGAAATTGCTAGAATCGCTCCGAGACGTTCTTGGCCCTGACACCAAGGAAGCAGCCCCAGAGCCTGACTCGCAAAATGTCTGTTTGTGCTGCTGAGAGGTCTCCCAACACAAGTACCCTCTTGGACTTTGCCAAACCTTGCATTACAGCAGAGCCAGTTGTGGTGCCAAACACTTGGCTACTGCTGCTATTTTCTCCTGAGCGGCTATTACCAACAGTATCCAAAACAGAATACTTGGTTGAGAGGGGGATAGTCACAAGGGACTGCTGCACTACCTGACTAATCTCCTGGCAGTCACCTATCTACCTGATCGTTCCTGTGGTGTGACCACATCCCTGAAGCTACTGTCTATCACACTCTCTGCCTCCTGTATGCTCCTCAGTGTGTCCAAATGCTGCTCCAATCGATCCACGTGGTCTAAGAGGAGTTGCAGTCAGGTGAACTTTGCAGATATGTTTGCCAGGGGCACTTGACTGCTACCTGATCTACCTATTTGGCTGGTGGAGCATACCCTCGACTGCCATCTCTGCCCCTTTAACAACTCTCAGATTTAGGGAATTTAAAAAAAGGTCTTACCTCGTTGGTGTTCACCCTCTTCAATAAAGCCCAGTATTCACATCAGCCAGTAGCACATTCCATCACAAAGCAGCCCCTCTTCAGAAGGGCCACAAAAAGACACAGCAATGCCTCTGTCCCTCACTTCCCTAAATTCACACATTTAGCTCAACGTCCAGAGTTTTCACTCCATGCTGGGAGCACTTTACTCCTTGCTCTTGAACTGTAGACTTGTTCTGCTACAAGAACCAGATTTAACCACTTTACTTAATGAGCTGCCCTCTATGTTCTACAGCACTACGACAACTGGTTATAACTTTCTTAGGCCTGAAAGAAAACAACCTTAAGCCTTCACTTATCCACAGTTTGCTTGCTTTGTAGAAATCAAAAGATTGATATTTGTACCCTTAAAGCTCCCACTCCTGGCTCGACTTCCAGCATTTTTACTCTCTGCAAATCTGTTCCCGTTCAGTGGGTTTAATATCAGGGGAAGTGCTGATAAAATAGGAAGATTCTATTCACTAGTGAGGGATAGGATCTTACTGCCTCCTTCTGTTTCAAAAAAGTCTTGGCCTTATTTTCATCAATTCCGTCTCTCTCCCAGAGAATCTATGGGACTGAAGCTTGGTGCAGACAGAGAGAAGCACACAATGGCCTTAGTCTATACAGTGTGGAGCTGGAGAACACAGCAGGTCGAGCAGTAGAGTCAACGTTTCAGGTTGGGACCCTTCATCAGGTCTGGGAAGGGGGAAGGGAGCTGGGAAATAAACAAAGGGAGGAGGGGTGGGGCTGAGGGCAGGTAGGTGCGATGGTGATAGGTGGATGCGGGTAGGGATAGTGGGGATTGGTCAGTGGGAAGGGTGGGGCAAATAGGTGGGAAAGAAGATGGACAGGTTGTGTCAGGTCAAGGAGGCAGCGATGGGACATGGGGTGAGGCCGGGAGTGGGGAGATTTTGAAACTGGTTAATTCTATGTTCAGTTCATTGGGCTGTAGGCTCCTGAGGTGGAATATGAGGTATTGATCCTCCAGTTTGCATGTGGAGGCATTGTGGCACTGGAGGAGGCCCAGGATGGACATGTCACCCTGGGAGTGGGAGTGGGAGTTAAAATAGTTGGCAACCGGAAGGTGTTGTTGATTATAGCGTACAGATGCTCTGTGAATCGGTCACTGAGTCTGCGCTTGATCTCACTGATGTAGAGGAGTCCATGTGCTTTAGATTACTGCAATAAGGAGGGCTGGAATAGTTGGTGGAGGTTACAGAGGTTAGGAGGGAGTGTAGGGGCTGGAGGAGGTTACAGTGATAGGGAAGGATTAAGGAGCTGGTGGAGGTTACCAAGATAGGAAGGAGTGTAGATGCTGAAGGAATTTACAGCGATAGAATAGAAGTCATAGAATCCCTACAGTGTAGAAACAGGCCCTTTGGCCCAACAAGTCCACACTGAACCTCAGAGCATCCCCAGACCCATCCCCTTGTAACCCACCTAATCTACACATCCCTGAACACTACAGGCAATTTAGCATGGCCAATCCACCTAACCTGCACATCTTTGGACTGTGGGAGGAAACCAGAGCACCCGGAGGAAACCCACGCAGACACAGGGAGAATGGACAAACTCCACACAGACAGTCGCCTGAGGCTGGAATTGAACCCTGGTCCCTGGTGCTGTGAGGCAGCAGTGCTAACCACTGAGCCACTGTGCTACCCCTAGATAGGATGAGCTGTAGTAGCTGGAAAAGGTTCCAGAGATAACCTGGGATTTAATGGATTTGAGGAGGTTACAGTAGGAATTGGAAGAGGTTACAGAAATTGGGAATGATGTTGATGCGGATGGGATGTGATATGGTCTGGAAGCAATGACAGAGATAGTGAGGAGTATAGAGGTTGAGCGAGGATACAGAGTTCAGGAGGGCTGTAGAGTCTGGAGCATGTTACAGAGATAGGGATGGGATGTAGGAGTTGGTAGAAGTTACAGAAATAGCAATAGGTGTAGGTGCTGAGGAGAATATAGAAATGGGGAGGCATGGGGGGCTGGATGAGCTTATTGAAATATGGAGAGATGTACATGCTTGGGGACGTTACAGAGATTGGGGAAGGGGGTGAGGGGATGCAAGAAGTTACAGAGAAAGGAACAGTTGTAGAGGCTGGAGGAGGTTACAGAGATATGGAGAAGTGTAGGGGATAATTTTCAGAGATAGGGAGGAATGTAGGGCCTGGAGGAAGGCACAGAGGTAGGGATGGGTACAAGGTCTGGAGAGGTTATAGCAATAGGGAGGAGTGTAGGGTTTGGAGGACGTTATAGAAACATGGAAAAGTGCAGGAGTTGGAATAGTTTTCAGACACAAGGAGGGGTGTAGGGTCTGGAGGAAGGTACAGAGGTAGAGAGGGCAATAGATCCTGCAGGTTATTATATCGATAGGGCGGGCTGTAATAAAGGGTGAAGGTCATAGGGATAGGGAGTTTTGCAGAAGCAGGAGGACATTACAGAGGGAGAGAGGGATCTAGGGGTAGGAGGGGATTACAGAGCTGAATAGATGTGTAGTGCTTGATGAGGTTACAGCAACAGGAGGAGTGTAGGGGATGGAGGAGATTACAGAGATGGGGAGGAGTGTTGAGGTTGGAGGAAGATACAGAGATAGGGAGGATTGTGTATGAGTGAGTTGGTTAGAGAAATATAGAGGGAATGTAGGGCGTGGAGGAGGTTACAGAAAACACAACAGGTGTAGGTATAGGGGAAGATCAGTGACTGGGAGAGACGGAGAAGCTTCAGAGATACGGAGTGGTATGTGATGCTGGATGATGTTACAGATTTAGGGAGGAGTGAAGTGGCTGGAGGGGTTACAGACATAGGGTGAAGTTTAGGGACTGGAGGAGGTTACAGAGATATGGAGAAATGTAGGGGCTCGAACAGTTTTCAGAAATAGGGAAGGATATAGGGCTGGAGAAAGTTACAGAATAGGGAAAGATGTAGGGTCTGAGAATTACACAGTAATATGAAATGGTATATGTGCTGGAGAACATAACGGAGATAGGAAGGATTGTAGATGCAACAGCAGTGTAGAGAGATAGGGAGGGATTGATTGATTTGATTTATTGTCATGTGTACTGAAGTAGTGAGGCAGATCATAGTGAAGTGGCTGACAAGATTACAGATAGCAAAGGGATACAGGCTGGTGAAAGCTACAGAGATAACGAGCAGAGTCAGTGTTGGAATAGAATACAGGAATAAGGAGGGGTGTTGGAGCTACAGGAGGTTACAGAGATAGGGAGGCGAGGGCAGTCATAGATAGGGCGTGGTGCAGTGGCTGGAGGACATTAGGTATATAGAAAGTATCTGGAGGAGCTTGCAGAGATGGTTTCAGAGATAGTAGGAACTGCAGATGCTGGAGAAACTGCGATAACAAGGTG
>NC_063370.1:18084250-18121539 GCF_021869965.1 Rhincodon typus
TGCTTGGCCTGCTGTGTTCATCCAGCTCTGCACCTTGTTGCAGAGATGGTGATGAGTTTAGGGCTGGAAGAGGGTGCAGAGATCAGGAGGGGTGTAGGGGCTGCAGGGGTTATGAGATAGCAACAGGTGTAGGGGCTTGAGGAAGTTGTAGAAATATGGAGGGCGATATAGTCTTGAAGAAGTTACAGCGATATGGAGGGGTGTACAGACTGAATGCGATGAGTGAGGGGGAGTGTTGCAGCAGGTGGAGGATGTTACAGATCTTGAGTGGGATTGTGGCTGGATGAGGTTACATATATTGGAAAGGATGTGGATGCTTTGGAGACGGTACAGAAAAGGTTTACCAGGATGTTGCCTGGTATGGGGTATTTTAGCTATGAAGAAAGGTTGGATAAACTGGGATAACAAGGTGTAGAGCTGGATGAACACAGCAGGCCAAGCAGCATTAGAGGAGCAGGAAAGCTGACGTTTTGGGTCAAGACCCTTCTTCAGAAAAATAAACTGGGTTTGTTTTCACTGGACACAGGAGGTTGAGGGGTGACCTGACAGAAGGTTATAAGATTGTGAATGGCATGGATAGAGTGGAATGTATGAGGTATTTTCCCAGGATGGATGGATCAATTACTAGGGGGCACAGGGTCAATGTGCGGGGTGGGAATTGGGGAGAGTTTAAAACAGATGTGTGAGATTTAGGGTTAAGGCTGAGGCTAAGGTTCAGGTTAGGGCTGATGCTTGGGTTAGGGTTGGGGCTGAGGCTACGGTTTAAACTTGGGATGAGTGTAGGGTTAGGTTTAGTGCTGAAGTTCGGGTTAGGGCTGAGGCTGGGGTTAATTTTAGGGCTGAGGACAGGGTTAGGGCTGAGGGTAGGGTGTGCTTAGGATCAGGGTAGGGTTAGGTTTAGGGTTAGCGATAGGGCTGTGGCTAGGGTTAGGGTTAGGGTTAGGGCTGAGCGTAGGGTTAGGGTTAAGGTTAGGTCTGAGGCTACGGTAGGGTTAGGTTTGAGGCATGAGTTACGGTTAGGATGAGGGAAGTGTTGGGGCTGAGGCTAGGTTTAAGCTTGGGATGAGTGTAGGGTTAGGGTTAGGGCTGAAGCTATGGTTTGGGTTAGGGCTGAGGCTAGGTTTAGCGCTGAGGCTGGGGTTAGGGTTAGGGCTGAGGCTAGGGTTAGGGTTAGGGCTGATTCTATGGTTCGGTTTAGGGCTGAGGCTAGGGTTAGGGTCAGGGCCGAGGCTAGGTTTAGGCTGGTGCTAGGGTTAGGGTTCGGCCAAGGCTAGGGTTAGGGTTAGGGCTGAGATTAGGGTAAGGGAAGAGACTACGGTTAGGGGTAGGGGTAGGGCTGGGGCAAGGTTAGGTTTAGAATTAGGGTCAGTGTTAGTGTTCGAGTTAGGGTTGAGGCTAGGCTTAGGGTTAGGGCTGATGCTGGTGTTAGGGCTGAGGTGAGGTTTAGGGTTAAGGTTAGGGTTAGGGCTGTGGCTAGGGTTAGGATTAGGGCTCGTGTTTGGTTTTGGGCTAGGGCGAGGGCAGAGGCTAGAGTTAGGTTCATGACTGAGGCTTGGGTTAGGGCTGAGGCTTGCATTACGATGAGAAAGAGGGTAGGTTTAGGGCTGAAGCTAGGGTTAGGGTTAGGGCTGAGGCTAGTGTTAGATTTGAGGCTAGGGTTAGGGTTAGGGCTGAGGCTAGGGTTAGGGTTTGCGTTGAGGCTAGGTTTAGGACTGAGGCTAGGGCTAGTGTTTGTGTTCGGGCTAGGGTGAGGGCTGAGGCTAGAGTTAGGTTCATGGCTGATGCTTGGGTTAGGGTTATGTCTGAGGCTTGAGTTAGAGTTAGGAAGAGGGTAGGTATGGGGCAAAGGCTCAGGTTTAAGCTAGGGATGATTGTAGGGTTAGGTTTAGGGCTGAAGTTAGGGTTAGGGCTGAGCCTTGGGTTAGGTTTAGGCTTAGGGCTGAGCCTGGAGTTAGGGATGAGGCTAGGGTTAGATTTAGAGCTGAGGCTAGAGTTAGGTTAGGGCTGACTCAAGGTTTATGTTTAGGGCTGAGGGTAGCATTAGGGTTAGGGGTGAGGGCAGGGTTTGGGCTAGGGGTAGGGTAAGAGCTGAGGATAGGGCTTGGGTTTGGGCTGAGGCTATATTTAGGTGTTGGGCTGAGATTAGGGTTCGGTGTACGTAAGTGTTAGGGTTAAGATTTAGCCTCGTGCTGAGGCTAGGTTTAGGGTTAGAGCTGAGGCTAGGTTTAGGGCTGAGGGAGGTTTAGGGTTTAGGCTGAGGCTAGGGTTAAGGTTAGGGCTGTGGCTAGGTTTAGGGTAAGGGTTAGGACTGAGGCTAGGGTTAGGGTTAGAGCTGAGTCTTGGGCAAGTTTTAGGGCTGAGGCTAGGGTTAGGGCTATGGCTAAGACTAGGTTTAGGATTAGGGCTGAGGCTGAGGTAAGGGTCAGGGCTGAGGCTTGCATTAGGGTGAGAAAGAAGGTAGGTTTAGGGCTGAGGGCAGGGTTATAGTTAGGGCTGAGGTTCGGGTTAGGGTTAGGACTGAGCATTGGGGTAGGTTTAGGGCTGTGGCTAAGGGTAAGGTTAGGCCTCTGGCTAGGGTTAGGGTTAGGGCTAGGGTTCAGGCTAGGCTGAGGGCTGAGGCTAGGGTGAGGGTCAGAGCTGAGACTTGGGTCCTGGTTATGTCTGAGACTTGCATTAGGGTGAGAAAGAGGGTAGGTTTAGGGCTGAAGCTAGGGTTAGGGTGAAGGCTGAGGCTGGGGTCAGCGCTAGGGCTGAGGTTTGGGTTAAGGTTAGGACTAAGATTAGGGATCTGGCGAGGGTTAGGGCTGGTGCTAAGATTAGGTTAAGGACTGAGGCTTGGGTTAGATTTAGGTCTGTGGCTATGATTAGGGTTAGGGCTGAGACTAGTTTTAGAGCTAAGGCTAGGGTTAGGGTTAGGGCCGAGGCTAGGGTTAGGGTTTAGGTTAGGGATAGGGTTTGTGCTGAGGTTAGAGTTAACGCTGAAGCTAGGGCTAGGGCGAATGCCAGAGCTTGGGTTCGGGTGAGGGCTGAGGCTCGGATAAGTTCAGGGCTGAGGTTTGGATTAGGGTGAGGTCTGAGGCTTGGGTTAGAGTTAGGACGAGGATAGGGTTGGGGATGAGGCTAGGGTTAAACTTGGGATGAATATATGGTTAGGTTTAGGGCTGAAGCTAGGTTAGGGATAGGGCTGGGGCTGGGGTTAGTGTTAGTGCTGAGGTTAGGGTTAGGGCTGAGTGTAGGGTTAGACTTAGGATCAGGGTCGGGTCAGGGGTAGGGTGTGGGCTGAGGCTAGGGTTAGGGTTAGGGCTGAGGCTAGAACATAAAACATAGAACACGATGTTGTGCTGAACTTTTACCCTAATCCTAAGGTGTATCTAACCTCCATCCCTACCTTATACTATCATCCATATGCCTATCTAATAGCAGCTTAAATGCCCCTAATGAGGCCGACTTCAATACCCTCTCTGGCAATGCATTCCACACCCCTACCACTCTCTGAGTAAAGAACCTACCTCTGACGTCTCCCCTATATCTACCTCCACTCACTTTAAAACTATGCCCCCTCAAAATAGCTACCTCCACCCTGGCTGTCCACTCTATCTATACCTCTGATCATTTTGTACACCTCTATCAAGTCACCTCTCATCCTTTGTCGTTCTAAAGAGAAAAGCCCTAGCTCTCTCAACCTTTCCTCGTAAGACCTTCCCTCCATTCCAGGCAACATCCTGGTAAATCTTCTCTGCACCTTTTCCAACGTTTCCACATCTTTCTTGTAATGAGGCGACCAGAACTGGACACAATACTCCAGATGTGGCCAAACCAGGCTTTTGTATAGCTGGAGTATAACTTCACGGCTCTTGAACTCAATCTCTCTATTAATGAAAGCTAACACACCATACGCCTTCTTAACAACTCTATCCACCTGGGTGGCAGCTTTCAGGGAACTGTGGACATGAACCCCAAAATCCCTCTGCTCCTCCACACAGCCAAGAATCTTTCCGTTAACTCTGTACTCTGCTTTCAAATTTGTCCTTCCAAAATGAATCACCTCACACTTTTCAGGGTTAAACTCCATCTGCCACTTCTTAGCCCAGCTCTGCATCCTATCAATGTCCCTTTATAACCTAGAACAGCCCTCTGCGCTATCCACAACTTGGCCCACCTTCGTATTGTCCGCGAACTTACGAATCCACCCTTCCACTCCTACATCCAAATCATTCACAAAAATCACAAATAGAAGAGGACCCAGAACAGATCCTTGTGGTACACCACTCGTAACTAAGCACCATGTTGAACATTTTCCCTCCTCTACCACCCTTTGTCTTCTAAGGGTCTTCTCTTCCCTCGCTTCCCATAGAATCCTTGGATAAATCCCATCAGGCCCGGGGGACTTATCTATCTTCAAGTTCCTCAAAATTCCTAGTACATCTTCCTTACTAACATCCACCTCCTCTAGTCTACCAGCCTGTTTCACACTGTCCTCCTCTACAACTAGGTCCCTCTCAGTTATGAATACCGAAGAGAAGTATTCATTAAGGACCTCTCCTATTTCTTTAGGCTCCGTGCACAAATTCCCTTTACAATTCTTGATCGGCCCTACCCTTTCTCTGGTCATTCTCTTATTCCTCACAGACGTGTAAAAAGCGTTGGAGTTTCCCTTGATCCTATCTGCCAAGGTTTTCTCATGCCCCCTTCCTAAGCCCATTCTTCAGGTCCTTCCTGGATAACTTGTATCCCTCTGGAGCCTTTTCTGTTCCTTGTTTCCGAAACCTTAACCAGTCGTTCGACTTCTCTTGAGAACCAAGGCTCCCTCACTCGACCTCATCTTCCCTGCCTGCTAGGGACAAACATGTCGAGCACACGCAGTATGCATTCCTGAAACAATCTCCACATTTCGACAGTGCTCTTCCCTGACAGCATCTGTTCCTATTTTTTGTAACCCAGTTCTTGCCTAACAGAATTGTAATTACCCTTCCCCCCAATTATAAACCTTAACCTGCTGTATGTACCCATCCTTTCCACGACTATTGTAAAAGTAACAGAGTTATGATCGCTACCGCCAAAATGCTCTCCTACCAACAGGTCTAACACTTGGCCCGGTTCATTGCCAAGCGCCAAATCCAAAGTGGCCTCTCCTTGTGTTGGTCTATCTATGTACTGTGTCAGGAATCCTTCCTGAACACACTGGACAAAATCCGCTCCATCTAAACTATTACAATTAAAAAGTTTCCAATCAATATTTGGAAAGTTGAAGTCACCCATGACGACAACCGTGTGATTTCTGCACCTTTCCAGTATCTGCCTCCCAATCCGCTCCTCCACTTCTCTGCAACTATTAGGGGGTCTGTAAAAAAAAACCCCAACAAAGTGACTGCTCCTTTCTTGTACCTGACCTCAACCCAAACTATTTCTGTAGACATATCATTCTCGTACTGCCTTTCAGTAGCTGCTATACTAGCCCTGACTAGCAATGCCACTCCCCCGCCTCTTTTTCCACCCTCCCTATTTCTTTTAAAGCATCTAAATCCCAGAACTTCCAACAACCATTCCTCTCCCTGAGTTACCCAAGTTTCTGTAATGGCCACAACATCGTAGTTCCAAGTACCAACCCATGCTCTAAGTTCATCCACCTTATTTCTGATAATTCTAGCATTGAAGTATATACACCTCAAACCATCCCTGTGTCCACAATTACGCTCCATCGACCGCATTTCTTTATTAACAACCTCACTCCCTGTTGTGTCTGTTGGAAGGCTGAATACCTCATCCTCTGAATTACAAATCCGGTTCCCCACACCTTGCCAATCTAGGTTAAACCATCCCGTATAGCTCAAGCAAACCTCCCTCCCAGGATATTTGTGCCCTTCCGGTTCAGATGCAACCCGGCCTAACTGTACAGACCCCACCTTCCCCAGAATGTGCTCCAATTATCACATAATGGAAGCCCTCCCTGTAGCCATGTGTTTAGCTGCATTCTCTCCCTATTTCTTACCTCGTTATCACGTGGCACTGGTAGTAATCCAGAGCTAACTACCCTGTTTGTCCTGGACTTCAGCTTCCAACCTAACTCCCTGTACTCGTTTGTCGCATTCTCAGTTCTTTTTCTACCTATGTCATTGGTACCGTGTGCACCATGACTGCTGGTTGCTCACCCTCCGCCTTAAGGATCTTGAAGACACGAGCCGAGACATTACGGACCATGGCACCCAGGAGGCAACATACCATCCGTTCATCTTGTTCGCGTCCACAGAACCCCCTTCTGTGCCTCTTACTATTGAATTCCCCACTACAATTGCTCTCCTATTCTTCCCCCTTCCCTTCTGTGCCTCAGGGCCACGCTAAGCGCCAGAGACCTGTCTGCTATGGCCTTCCTCTGGTAGATCATCCCCCCCAGCAGTATCCAAAATGGTATAATTATTATTGAGGGGAACGGCCACAGGGGATCCTTGAACTGTCTGCCTATTCCCTTTCCCCGTCCTGACAGTCACCCAGCTACCTTTTTCCTGTACCTTGGGTGAGACCACCTCCTTGTAACTCCTCTCTATCACCCCCTCAGCCGTCTGAATGATCCAGAGTTCATCCAGCTCCAGCTCCAGCTCTAGTTCCCTAACGCGGTTTGGGAGGAGCTGGAGTTGGGTGCACTTCTCGCAGGTGAAGTCAGAGGGGATACCAGCAGTGACCCTTACCTCCCACATCCTGCAAGAGGAGCATCCATTCCTAGCTTCCACTCCTTCTACTCTAGATTTCCAGAAGAATAATAAAAAAAACCTTACCTTACCAACTCTCCACACAGTCTCTTTTTTTGTTTAGAGGAGGAGGATGGGTGGGAGACGCACTAGGGTTAGGGCTGCAACTAGGCTTAGGGCTGAGGGTAGAGTTAGGGCTGAGGCTAGGGTTAGGTTCAGGGCCAAGGCTAGGGTTTGGGTCGAGGCTAGGGTTGGGGTTATGGTTAGGGTTAGGGTTTGGGCTGTGGCTATGGTTAGGGGTAGGGCTAGGGTTACGGGGGGGTTAGGGTTAGGCCTGAGGCCCGTGTTAGGGTTAGTACTGAGGCTACAGTTAGGTTTAGGAGTGAGGCTTGGTTTAGTTAGGGCTGAGGCTAGAGTTAGGGTCAGGACTGAGGCTCAGATTTGGGCTGAGGCTAGGGTTAGGATTGAGACTAGGGTTAAGTTTAGGGCTGTGGCTAGGGTTAGGGCTAAGAGTGGATTTAGCACTGAGGCTAGTGTTAGGGTTTGGTTTAAAGATGAGGCTAAGGTTATGTTAGAGCTGAGGCTAGGGTTATGGTTAGGGCTGAGGCTTAGTTTAGAGTTCAGGTTGAGGCTAGGGTTAAGGCTGAGGCTAGCGTTAGAGCTGAGGTCAGGGTTAGGGTTAGGGCTGAGGCTAGGGTTAGGGTTAGGTCTGAGGCTTGGTTTAGAGTTTGGCCTGAGGCTAGGCGTAGGGTCAGGGCCAAGGCTAGGGGTTTGGCTGAGGCTAGGGTTAGGGTTAGGGCTGAGATTCGGGTTCGGGCAGAGATTAGGGTTAGGGTTAGGGCTGAGGCAAGGTTTGGTTTAGATCTAGGGTCAGTGTTAGGGTTCGAGTTGGCGTTGAGGGTAGGGTTAGGGTTAGGGCTGTGGCTGGTATTAGGACTGAAGCTAGGTTTAGGGCTAGGGTTAGGGTTAAGGTTAGGATTAGGGTTGAGGCTTGGTTTAAGGCTAGGGTTAGTGCTGGGGCTAGGGTTAGGGTTATGTCTGAGGCAAGGGTTAAGTTTAGAGTGAGTGTAGGTGTAGGTTTAGATTTAGGGCTGAGACTGGGTTTAGCGTTTGGGCTGAGGCTAGGGTTAGGATTCAGCTGAGGCTAGGGTTAGGGCTGAGATTAGGTTTAGGGCTGAGGCAAGGTTATGCTTAGAGCTCGGATCAGTGTTATGGTTTGAGTTAGGGTTGAGGCTACGGTTAGTGTTAGGGCTGAGACTGGTGTTAGGGCTGAGGCTAGGGTTAGGGTTAGGGTTAGGGCTGAGGCTAGGGTTAGGGTTAGGGCTGAGGCTCGGGTTAGGGCTAGGGCTGAGGCTAGGGTTATGGTTAGGGCTAGAGTTAAGGTTAGGGTTATGGCTGAGGCTAAGGTTAGGGTTAGATTTAGGGTTTAGGTTAGGGTTAAGTTTAGAGCTGAGCTTAGTGTTAGTGTTATGGCTGAGGCTAGGTTTAGGGCTTAGGCTAAGGCTAGTATTAGGGTTAGCGTTAGGGCTTTGGCGAGGGTTAGGGCTAGGGCCAGTGTTTGGGCAGAAGCTAGGGTTAGGGTTTGGGCTGAGTCTCGGGTTAGGGTTAAGGCTGAGGCTAGAGTTAGGGTTAGGGTTAGGGCTGAAGCTTGAGTTAGGGTTGGTGTTATGGCTGAGGACAGGGTTAGGGTTAGGTTGAGGGCTGACGTTAGGATGGGGGCTGAAGTCTGGGTTAGGTTTGGGGTTACGGTTTGAGGGTTGGGGTTATGCTTAGGATTAGGGCTGAGGCTACTATTAACGCTGGGGCTAGGGTTAGAGCTGAGGCTTGGGTTAGGGCTGAGTCTGGGGGTTAAGTGCTGAGATAGGTTTAGGGTTAGGGCTGAGGCTAGGGTAAGGATTAGTCATGGCTATGATAGGACATAAAAGTGACATCACTATTGTGTGATAACAAGGTGTAGAGCTGGATGAACACAGCAGGCCAAGCAGCATCAGAGGAGCAGGAAAGCTGACATTTCGGGCCTCGACCCTTCTTCAGAAATGGGGGGGGGGAAGGGGGTTCTGAAGTAAATAGGGAGCGAGGGGGAGGCGGATAGTAGATGGATAGAGGAGAAGATAGGTGGAGAGGAGACAGACAGGTCAAAGAGGTGGGAATGGAGCCAGTAAAGGTGAGTGTGGGTGGGGAGTTAGGGAGGGGATAGGTCAGTCCAGGGAAGATGGACAGGTCAAGGGGGCGGGATGAGGCTAGTAGGTAGGAGTTGAGGGTGGGGCTTGAGGTGGGAGGAAGGACAGGTTAGGGAGGCGTGGACAAGCTGGGCTGGTTTTGGGATGCGGTGGGGGAAGGGGAGATTTTGAAGCTTGTGAAGTCCATATTGATACCATTGGGCTGCAGGGTTCCCAAGCGAAATATGAGATGCTGTTCCTGCAACCTATGGGTGGCATCGTTGTGGCACTGCAGGAGGCCCAGGATGGACATGTCATCTGAGGAATGGGAGGGGGAGTTGAAATGGTTTGCGACTGGGAGGTGCAGTTGTTTCGTGTGAACCAAGCGTAGGTGTTCCACAAAGCGGTCCCCAAGCCTCCGCTTGGTTTCCCCGATGTAGAGGAGGCCACAACAGGAACAACGGATACAGTGTACCACATTAGCAGATGTGCAGGTGAACATCTGCTTGATGTGGAAAGTCTTCTTGGGGCCTGGGATTGGGGTGAGGGGGGAGGTGTAGGGGCAGGTGTAGCACTTGCTGCGGTTGCAGGGAAAAGTGCCAGGTGTCGAGGGGCTGGAGGGGAATGTGGAGCAAACAAGGGAGTCACGGAGAGAGTGGTCCCTCCGGAAAGCAGATAAGGGTGGGGAGGAAAAATGTCTTTAGTGGTGGGGTCAGATTGCAGATGGCAGAATATCCCCAATCCCCTGCTCCCACCTCAAGCCCCACCCCCATCTCCTACCTACCAGCCTCATCCCGCCCCCTTGACCTGTCCATCCTCCCTGGACTGATCTATCCCCTCCCAAACTCCCCACCTACACTCACCTTTACTGGCTCCATCCCCGCCTCTTTGACCTGTCTGTCTCCTCTCCACCTATCTTCTCCTCTATCCATCTTCTATCCACCTCCCCCTCTCTCCCTATTTATTTCAGAACCGCCTTCCCCTCCCCCATTTCTGAAGAAGGGTCTAGGCCCGAAATGTCAGCTTTCCTGCTCCTCTGATGCTGCTTGGCCTGCTGTGTTCATCCAGCTCTACACCTTGTTATCTCAGATTCTCCAGCATCTGCAGTTCCTACTATCTCTATCACTTTTGTGTGTCTAGGGCAACCCATAGGTGTTGGGTGTAGTGAGCCGTGACAAAAAATCCATCATACACCATTGGGCAGGTTACTACCCTTACACAAGCCCAACAAGTGATTCAGAAATGAATAACATGACATGAATTTCAGTGCTGGTGACATGCCAGATATGTCGGCCCTCCATCCCAATGCCTGGTGGACTGTATCACAATGCATGTCCATTTGACCATTCTCTGCTTGTGAGCAATCAGCCCATGCTTGTAAGCCTCAGAGAAGCATTTACACCATTAGAAGTGATTCTGGTTTGGAAATGAGTTATTAAATAATGTGAACTGTCAACAAAGAATAAAGAAAATTACAACACAGGAACAGGCCCTTTGGCCCTTCAAGCCTGCACCAACATGCTCTCCATCATAACTAAAATCTCCTACCCTTCCTGGGACCGTATCCCTCTCTTTCCATCCTATTCATGTATTTGTCAAAACGCCCTTTAAAAGTCACTGTAGTATCTGCTTCCATTACCTACCGCGGCAGCAAGTTCCAGCCACCCACCACCCCCTGAGTAAAAAATTTGCCTCATACACCACCTTTAAACCTTGCCCCTCGTACCTTAAACCTATGACCCCTAGTAACTGACTCTTCCACTCTGGGAAAAAGCTTCTGACTGTCCACTCTGTCCATGCCCTTCATAATCTTGTAGACCTCTCTCAGGTCACCCCTCAACCTCCGTCATTCCAGTGAGACCAACCCAAGTGTTTCCAACCTCTCCTCATAGCTAATGCCCTCCCTACCAGGCAACATCCTGTTAAACCTTTTCTATATCCTCTCCAAAGCCACCACATCCTTCTGGTTGTGTGGCGACCAGAATTGAACACAATATTCCAAATGCGGTCTCACCAAGGTTCTAGAAAGCTGCAACATTACCTGCCAATTTTTAAACTCAATGCCCCAGTTGCTGAAGGCAAGCATGCTGTATACCTTGTTGACTAGTACACCACTTGCATTGCCAATCTGCATTGCCACTTTCAGTGACCTGTGTACCTGTACACCCAGATCCCTCTGCCTATCAGTACTCCTGAGGGTTCTGCCATTTACTCTATGTTTTCCATCTGGATTAGACCTTCTCAAATGCATTACCTCACATTTTTCAGGATTAAACTCCATCTGCCGTCTGTCTGCCCAAGTCACCAACCGATCGATATCCTAGTGTATCATCTGATGGTCCACATCACTATCCACAATTCCACCAAAAGACCTTTGTCATCCGCAAACTTACTAATCAGACCAGTTACATTTTCCTCCAAATCATTTATATATATGACAAATAGCAAAGGTCCCAACACTGATCCCTGAGGAACGCCACTAATCGCAACCCTCCATTCAGAAACACACCCTTTCACTGCTACCCTCTGTCTTCCGTGACTGTGCCAGATTTTTATCCATTTTGCAAGCTCACCTCTGACCCCATGAAACTTTACCTTCTGTAACAATGTGCCATGAGGGTCCTTGTCAAAGGCCTTACTGAAGTCCATTTGGACAACATCCACTGCCCTACCCTCTATCATCTTTGTCACTTCCTCAAAAAACTCAATGAAGCCAGTGAGACACAACCTCCCCTTCACAAAACCATGTTGCCTCTCGCTAATACGCCTACTTATTTCCAAGCGGGAGTAAACCCTGTCTCGAAGAATTCTCTCCAATAATTTCCCAACCACTGACGTAAGGCTCACTGGCCTGCAATTAGCTGGATCATCCCAGTCACCCTTCTTAAACACAGGAACAACGTTGGCTATTCTCCAATCCTCTGGGACCTCCCCTGTAGCCATTGAGGATATAAAGATTTCCCTGAAGGCCCTTTCCTCCCTTGCACCTCTCAGTATTCTGGGGTATATCTCATCAGACCCTGGGGAGTTGTCTTCCTTAACATTTTTCAAGATCCCCAAACTCCCTGCGCTAGGATCAAAACTGGAAACCAACTTAAGATCATCAGTTGGGATCACAGTATGATGCATGTGTGCATGAGCTAAAAGGTACATATATAATTTCACAGGACCTTGCTTTATGTAGTCAAAAGTTATTTGTACAGATATTGCACTTCTTTAATAAGAAAGGCATCATGGAGCCAATTGAGCACTGTTGCATCACCATGGCGACACTCTGACCACTCAGAATCTAACTATTTGGTCTGAGAATTTGGCTTGACAGCTAATTGTTTTTGCTGCATTTCCATGGTAATAATGACCCAGCCAATTAGCATCCTCGTTCCATTTTGCGTAAAATGCTTCAACTCCTTTTGCAATGTTTTCAAAAACGTGGGATAGATTTCTATATTGCTAACAGTTTTCAGGGAAATACTGCAATCATAGCTTGGATTACATGGAGTGACGCAATGGCTCGGTGGTCAGCAATGCTGCCTCACAATGCTTAGGGCCCTGTGCTCAATTCCAGCCTTGCACAATTGTATGTGCAGAGTTTGCACATTCTCTCTGTGTCTGTGTGGGTTTCTGTCAGGTGCTCTTGTTTCCTCCCACAGTCCAAAAATGTGCTGGTTAGGTGGATTAGCCATGCTAAATTGCCCATAGTGTCTCGGGATGTGTAGGTTCAGTGGCTTAGCCATGTGAAATGTCAAGATCCAGGGTAGGGGGTGAATCAGTTTGAACTTGTTGGGGTTAATGGCCTGTTTCCACACTGTGTGGATCCTATGATTTTCAAAAGTTGATCACTTTTGTTGCGTCAGAAATTCAGCTTAAACAGAGGGGTTGGATATCCTGAGGAAGGGTCACCAGACCTGAAACATTAACTGAGGTCTCATCACAAAGGTTGTCAGACCTGCAAAGCTTTTCCAACAACTTTTTGTTTGATTTTGTTTATGTTTCTGATTTACAGCATGCACAGTTCTTTCGGTTTTGTTTGATGAGTTGAGGAAATCGCTTTTTAACAGTTTAAATTCGTTTGACTTTAAGACATAACAGTTTAGATTTAGGGAAAAATTACTGTTCATTAACAAACATTCATTAGTGCACAAAACCCATCCACGCTACAGCAAAGCTTTAAAACCTGTCCTATTAAGAAATCACCACAATAGCAAAAATACTGACAAGTTAGTTGTTAACTTCAGATACAGAGAAAAACCCAGCAGTTTCTTGCTCAACAACAAAATTATTCCAGAAAAATCCCACAATTTACATCACACAGGATCTCAAATAGTAATCACAGTGGTGTTACAGTGCAGCAGGAGGTATTTTGGCCCGTCATGTCTGCTCCAGCCTATAAAATGTTACCTTGTGTCCATCTCCTGCTTTTATCCCATGCACATTATTGTCTTGGTGACTGGTGCCAAACAAAGGACCCGAGGGGTGAAGGTGCATAGTTCCTTGAAAGTGGAATCACAAGTAGACAGGGTGGTGAAGATATTGTTTGGCACACTTGGTTAGTGCAGTGAGTATAAGAGTTGGGATGTCATGTTGTAGGACATAGGTTAGGCTACTTTTAGAATACTACGGTCAATTCTGGTCTCCCTGCTATAGGATAGATGTTGTTCAATTTGAAATTGTTCAGCGAAGATTTACAAGGATGTTGCTCAGTTGGAGGGTTTGAGCTACAGGGAGAGACTGAATAGGCTGGTACCATTGTTTCTGGAATGTCGGAGGCTGAGGGGTGACCTTATCATGAAATCATGAGGGCTATGGATAAGGTCAATAGCCAGGATACGTTTCCTACAGTATGGAAGTCCAAAACTAATGGGAATAGGTTTAAGCCGGGGAGGCAGCGGCCTAGTGACATTATTGCTGGACTGTTAATCCAGAGACGCAGATAACCTTCTGGGCACCCAGTTCAAATCCCATCATGGCAGATGGTGGAATTTGAATTGAATAAAATACCTCAAATTAAGGATTTAATGATGACCACAAATCCATTATCAATTGTCAGAAAGATGTACCTGGCTCACCAATGTCCTTTAGCAATGGAAACTGGTTGGGCCTACATGTGACTCCAAACCCACAGCATTGTGGTTGACTCTGAACTGCCCTCTGGGCAATTAGGGATGGGCAATAAATGCTGCCTGGCCAGCAACACCGTCATTGCATGAATAAATTAAAAAATATAGGTGACAGGGGAAAAAATTAAAAGGGACCTGAGGGGCAACTTTTTCACACGTACGGTGCGCGTATGGAACAAGCTGCCAGAGGAAATGGTGAAGGCAGGTATGATTACAACATTTAGAAGGCATCTGAATGGGTACATGAGTAGAAAGAGTTTAGAGGGATATGGGCCAAATGCTGGCAAAAGGGAATAGATCAGTTTAGGATATCTGGTGGGTTGGACTGAAGGGTCTATTTCCGTGCTGTTGAATGCTTCAATTGTATCTGCCTCTAACACATTCCAGGAAGTGCTTTCCACACCCTTACTGCTCACTAAGTGAAAAAGCTTTTCATAACTTCACCCTTGCTTCGTTTATCGAATGCTTTAAACCTCTGCCATGTTGTTGTTCCTTTTATGAGCTGGAATAATTTCTGTTTATCTCCTCTATCCAGCCTGCTTGACATTTTGAAAACCTCTCTATCACATCTATTCTCAGTCTTTTGTCTCCAAGGAGAACAGTCCCCTTTCTTCAATCAATCCTCATAAATGAAGTTTCTCATTCCTTGAACTGTTCTTGTAAATCGCTTCTGACTCTCCCCAGTGCATTCACAGCTTTCATGTAACGCAACATCCACAACTGTACATAATACTCCAGCAAACATCCAGCAAGTGTCTTTTCCAGTTCAACATCACCTCCTAGCTCTTGTGCTGTACTCCAGGGCTCTATTAATAAAGCTGAGAACACTGTGTGCTTTATTGGCATCACTATCCAGTAATCCTGCCACCTTCAATGATTTTTGCACAAATGCACTCAGGTCCCTCTGCTCCTGCACACTCTTAAGGATAGAAGCTTTTTTTAATACTGACTATCTACATGTACTTTCCAACTTCTATTTCTCTGTGTTAAACTTCATCTGCCACCTATTTGTGCATGTCAATGTCATTTTGGAGTTGTACACTCTCCCATTCACTGTTTACAACACTTGCAAGTTTTGGATCATCCGCAAAGATTGAAATTGTTCCTTGCACGCTAATGTCCAGATAATTAATCTATAACAATAAAAGCAAGGGTCCCAATTCCGACCCCTTGGAAGGGCAAACATCTCTCTAGCCATTGTAATGCTCTTCTTAACAATCATGTTTCCTTCCTTATCTAAACAACTTGTATCCAGGAATATTGAACACCCATTCCTACCTTTTCTTGAGCCAGGTCTCTTACTGCCAGAACACCACAATCCCACATGGCAATCTGTGCCTGTAACTCACCAAAATTATTTATTCTTTCCCATGCATTCATGGAAATGAACAGTAACTCTGATTTAAAAGATTTAAATGACTACAACGCCACCTCCTAACTTGGGCAAGTAAATTATTTGAATGATATGTATTAACTAAGAAGGCATTTGGCATTCTTGCTTTCATTGGTCAGTGCATTGAGTATTGGAGTTGGGACATCATGTTGCAGCTGTACAGAACATTGCTGAGGCCAATTCTAGAATACTGTATTTAATTCTGTTCTCCCTGCTTATAGGAAAGATGCTGTTAGACTTGAAAGGGTTCGGAGAAGGTGTGTAAGAACGTTGCTTGGATTGGTGGTTTTGAGCTATGGGGACAGGCTGAAAAGGCTGGGACTATTTTCCCTGGAGCTTTGGAGGCTGAGGCGTGATCTTCTAGAGGTTTATCAAATTATGAGGGGCATGGATAGGATGAATAGCTAATGTCTTTTTCCCAGTGTAGGGGTTCTGAAAGTACAGCGCATGGATTTAAGGTGAGAGGAGAAAGATTTAAAAGGGACCTGGGGAGCAACTTTTTCTCTCAAAGGGTGGTGCATATATGGTATGGGTGTGTATAGAGTAGCTGGTGAAGGCAGGTGCAACTGCAACAAGAAAAGGCATCTGGAGGGGTATATGAACAGGAATGGTTTAGAGGGAAATGGGCCAAATGCTGGAAAACAGGACTTGATCAGTTGAAAATATCTGGTCGGCATGGATAAGTTGGACTGAAGGGTCTGTTTCCATGCTGTATAACTCCATAACTCTCTGAATCTATTCTAATGTAAGGTGTCCTGGTCTCTCCCAGTATTTTGTGCACCCTCTTACTCCTCTCTAATATTAACTCCTAAATCCCAAGGCCTTGCTGCTTTACTTTAAACCCTCTCCAAACGCTCTGACAAAATGCTGCGAGGAACTTCGTGCCAGCTCTGTTCAGGTACAAACAGTCCAACATGATTGGCTGCTGTCTGCCCCAGCACAAGTCACAGTGTCTGAGGAGTCAGTCAGGAGGCAGGTGGGTGTTTTATCTGGGGGTGGGTCAGACCAATAGGAGAGGAGGGGGTGTATTGGAAATGTTATTTCAGTTCAGGGGCTTGTCATGTCTGGCAATAGGAGGTCGTCAACAGGTCATAGCAGGAATGAGAGATGGAGAGTAGAGTGGGTGTAGTCCAGCCAGGTGGGTAGGCTGGAAGGAGGTGGGGAAGTGGTGTTTGAATGGAGAATGGTTGACAGGGTGTAAGTGGTAGGGAGATGTAGTTGGGAAGGGGGAAGTTTAGGTGAGGCTGCGTCTGTTTGATACTTACCCAGGAGTTAGAGTGGATTTTTATTCTCCAAATTTCCTGGGTAACTATAGAGCTAAAATGAGTCTAACTTGTTAACCCGAACCCTCAGAAGTTTTCAATGTTTTAAGGTGCTTTTTCAGAAGCTTCCAGATGCAGGAGGGTTGTCCATTGGAAATTTCAGAATCCCAGGAAATTCCCATGGAATCTGCTACTTTAGGTTGCTGCATACTCGCAATGCACAACTCCAATCTATCCTGCTCCAGTAGCTTTCTGGCCAATGGACTATCTGGCCCCTTTTACAGAGGAGGCAATGCAGAGAAGATGCCCTTACCCATTCACTAGAGTTTAAAAGAATGAGAGGTGAACCTCCTCAAACTGATATAACTGGTGCAAGTGACTGAATCAGCTCCCAACTTTCCAACCTACTCAGATGGCTACTGAATTGTTATAGTGCAGAAGGATGCTGTTCGGTCTATTGTGCCTGCTAAATGCGCTGGCTGTCCAAATGAACATCATAACTTACTGCCAATTTTCCTGCCTTTTTCCCCATATTCTTGGAGAGTATTTCTACCCAAATAGTGCATCCAGTGCTCTCTTGAATATCATCAACTGAACCTGCCTGCCAGCATCAATCCGTTCCCTGCCATATATTGCTACCAGACTCATAGGCCTCTCTGCCTCATACAGCTCTGCTCCCTGCTTGCCTCATACCAATTCCTGCCAAATACTGTTCCCTATCTAATAACCCTTCTGCCTCATACCGCTTCCTGCCAAATACTGCTCCCTGCTAAATAATGCCCCTTGCCTCCTACGCCTCTCTGAATCCTACTGCTCCCTGCCTCAGACCGCTGCCTGCCTGCCTAATACTGCTCCCTGCCTCATCTGTCTGTCTGCCTCGTACAGCTCCCTGCCAGCCTCATACCGCGCCCTGCCTCATACGACTTCCGAGCCTTCCTCATACCACTAAGTGCTAAATACCGCTCCCTGCCTCATACTGCTCCCTGCCAAATATTGCTCTCTGCCTCATACACCTCTCTACCTCATTCTGCTCCCTGCCTCATAGCTCTACCTGCCTGTCTCATACCGTCCCATGCCTCATACCACCCCCTGCCAGGTTCGTACCGCTCCCAGCCTAATACCACTTTCTGCCTCATCCCGCTGCCTGCCTGCCTCATCCCGGTTACTGCCATATACTGCTACCACCCTCATACGACTCTCTGCCTCTTACAGCTCCCTGTCTTTCTCATACCTATACAAAAGCCTGGTTCGGCCACATCTGGACTATTGTTACAAAGATTGTAGGAATTGCCGATGCTGGAGAATCTGAGATAACAAGGTGTAGAGCTGGATGAACACAGCAGGCCAAACAGCATCAGAGGAGCAGGAAAGCTGATGTTTCAGGTCTAGACTGTTCTTTAGAAATGGGGAAGCGGATTCTGAAATAAATAGGGAGGTTTATTTATTTCAGAATCCCCTTCCCCTCCCCCATTTCTGAAGAAGAGTCTAGACCTGAAATGTCAGCTTTCCTGCTCCTCTGATGCTGCTTGGCCTGCTGTGTTCATCCAGCTCTACACCTTGTTGTCTGGAGTATTGTGTCCAGTTCTGGTCACCTCATTACAGGAAAGATGTGGAAGCGTTGGAAAAGGTGCAGAGGAGATTTACCAGGATGTTGCCTGGAATGGAGGGAAGGTCTTACGAGGAAATGTTGAGAGAGCTAGGGCTTTTCTCTTTAGAATGACGAAGAATGAGAGGTGACTTGATAGAGGTGTACGAAATGATCAGAGGTATAGATAGAGTGGATAGCTAGAGACTTTTTCCGAGGGTGGAAGTAGCTATTATGAGAGGGCATAGTTTTAAAGTGAATGGAGGTAGATATAGGGGAGATGTCAGAAGTAGGTTCTTTACTCAGAGAGTGGTCGGGGCATGGAATGCATTGCCGGAGAGGGTAGTGGAGTTGGCCTCATTAGGTGCATTTAAGCTGCTATTAGATAGGCATATAGATGATAGTATAAGGTAGGGGTGGAGGTTAGATAGACCTTAGGATTAGGGTAAAAGTTCGGCACAACATCGTGGGCCGAAGGGCCTGTACTGTGCTGTACTGTTCTATGTTCTTTGTATACCAATCCCTGCCTCATACCATTCCCTGGCTGCCACATACCACTCCCTTCATCATACAGCCTCCTGCCTCATGCTGCTCCCTGCTAAATACTGCTCCCTGTCTAATACCCCTTCTGCCTGCCTCATACCGATCAATGTCATATACTGCTGCCATCCTCATAGGCCTCTCTGCCTCATACAGCTCCCTGCTAGCCTCATACAGCTCCATGCCAAAAGCTGCCCGCTGCCTAATTCTCCTCTCTGTATCATACTGCTCCCGGCCACATACCGCTCCCTGCTTGGCTCATACCACTTCCAGCCAAATACTGCCTCACACCCCTTTTTGCCTCATAATGCTCCCTGTCTGCTTCATATCGCTCCCTGCCAAATACTGCTCCTTACCTCACGCAGCTCTTTGAATCATTCTGCTTGCCAGCCTAATACCATTCCATGCCAAATACCTCTCCCTTAGAAATACCGCACTTTGCCACATACGCCTCTCTGAATCACTGTTACCTGCCTCATACTGCTCCCTGTCTCATACCGCTTCCTCCCAAATATTGCTCCTTGCCATTTACGCCTCTCTGCCTCATACTGCTCCCTGCCTGCCTCATACTGCTCCCTGCCAAATACTGCCCCCTGCCTCATTCGCCTGTCTGCCTCATACAGCTCCCTGCAAGCCTCATATTGTGCCTAGCCTCATACCGCTTCCCTGCCTTCTTCATACCGCTAACTGCTAAAAACTGCTCCCTGCCTCATATACCTCTTTGCCTCATACTGCTCCCTGCCTCATACTGCTCCCTCCCTGCCTAATACTGCTCCCTGCAAAATACTGCACCCTGCTGCATCATGACGCTGCCAGCCTCATACCGCTCCCTGCCATATATGACTCTATGCCACATACAACTCTATGCCTCATTCTGCTCCCTGCCTCATAGCTCTCCCTGCCTGCCTCATAACGCACCCTGCCAAATATTGCTCCCTTCCTCATACACTCCACTGCCAGACTCATACTGCTCCCTGCCTAATACCACTTTCTGCCTCATACAGCTCCCAGCCTGCCTCATACCGATCTCTGCCTCATACCGCTCCCTGCTAATCTCATTCCCCTCCAGGCCTGCCTCATACAGCTCCCTGTCTCCTACCGCCTCCCTCCCAGACTCATACCACCCCCTGCCAAATACTGCACCCAGCCTCATATCGCTCCCTGCTAACCTCATTCCCCTCCAGGCCTGCATCATACAGCTCCCTGCCTCCTACCGCCTCCCTCCCAGACTCATACCGCCCCCTGCCAAATACTGCACCCAGCCTCATATCGCTCCTTGCCAAATATTGCACCCTGCCTCATACTGCTCCCTGCCAGCATCATACCACTCCCTGCCATATACTGCTACCAGCCTCACAGGCCTCTCTGCCTCATACAGCTCCCTGCCTCATAATGCTCCCTGCTTGCCTCATACTGCTTCCTGTCAAATACTGCTTCCATCTAATAGCCCTTCTGCCTCATCCCGTTCCATGCCAAACAGACCTCCAAGTCTCATGCCCCTGCCTGCCTCATGCTCCTGTCTGGCTCATGCCCCTGCCTGCCTCCTATGCCTCTCTGCCTGCCTCTCATACCACTGCCTGGCTCATGCTGCAGCCTGATACAAACCACTTGCTGTCACATACAGCTGCCTTCCTCATACTGCTCCTTGCCTGCCTCATACAGCTTCCTGCCTCCTACCGTTCCCTGTCAAATATTACTCCCTACCTTCTACCACCCCCTGCCAACCTCATACCGCTCCCTGCCTAATACCACTTTCTGCATCATACCGCTCCCTGCCTGCCTGCCTGCCTCATCCCGGTCACTGCCATATACTGCTACCACCATCATAGGACTGCCTGCTTCATACCGCTCCCTGCCTGCCTCATATAGCTCCCTACCACATACTGTTCCAAAGCTCATGCGCTCCCTGCCTCATCCTGCTACCTGCCGCATACTGCTCCCTGCCACATACCTCTCTCTGCCTGCTTTATGCCAAGCACTGCCACATATAGCTCCCTGCCTCTTACCGCACCCTGCCTCATACTGCTACCTCCCAGACTCATACCGCCCCGTGCCAAATACTGCACCCTACCTCCGACTGTTCCCTGCCAATACTGCATGCTGCTTCTTACCATTCTCTGCCAGCATCATACCGCTCCCAGGCATATACTGCTACCAGCCTCATAGGCCTCTCTGCCTCCCTCATACTGCTCCCTGCTTGCCTCATGCAGCTTACTGCCATATAGTACTCCCAGTCTAATACCCATTCTGACTCATCCCGTTCTCTGCCTGCCTCACATACCGCTGCCTGTCTCATACCATAGCCTGATGCAAACCACTGCTGTCACACAGAGCTTCCTGCCTCATAAAGCTTCCTGCCTCATACAGCTCCCTGCATCATACTGCTCCCTGCCACCCTCATACCGCTCACTATCACATACCGACCCCTCCCAAATACTGCTCCTTGCCTCATACCACTCCCTGCCAAATACTCCTCCCTTCCTCATACTGCTTCCTGCCAACATCATATTGCTCCCTGCCACATATTGCTACCAGCCAAATAGGCCTCTCTGCCTCATACAGCACTCTGCCTGCCTCATGCAGCTCCCTGCCTCATACTGCTGCCTGCTTGCCTCATACCGATTCCTGCCAAATACTTATCCCTGTCTAATACCCCTTCTGCCTCATTCTGTTCCCTGCCTGCCTAATTATGGTGCTTCCCATATACTGCTAACATCCTCATAGGCCTCTCTGGCGCATACAGTTCCCTGCTTGCCTCATACAGCTCCCTGCCAAATACTGTTCCCTCCCACATACTGCTCCCTGCCTCATACCACTCCCTACCTCCTACCGCTCCCTGCCACATACCGCCCCCTGCTAAATATTGCTACGGTCTCATATTACTCCCTGTCTGCCTCATACCACTCCCTACCAAACACTGCTCCCTGCCAAATACCGCTTTTTGCCTCTTACGACTCTCTGAATCATACTGCTCAGTGCCTCAGACCGTTCCCTGCCTAATACAACTTCCGGCCAAATACTGTACCCAACCTCATCCACCTGTTTGCCTCATTCAGCTCCCTGCCAGCCTCATACCGCACCATGCCTCATACTGCTTCCCTGCCTTCCTCATACCACTACCTGCTAAATACTGATCCCTGCCTCATACACCTCTCTGCCTCATTCAGCTCCCTGCCAGCCTCATACCGCACCATGCCTCGTACCGCTTCCCTGCCTTCCTCATACCACTACCTGCTAAATACTGATCCCTGCCTCATACACCTCTCTGCCTCATGCAGCTCCCTGCCTGCCTCATACAGCTCCCTGTCTCATACCGGTCCCTGCTTGCCTCATAACCCTTCCTCCCAAGTACTGCTCCTTGTCTAATACCCCTTCTGCCTCATCCTGTTCCCTGCATGCCTCAGACCTGTACCTGCCAGATGCTACTATCCTCATAGGCCTCTCTGCCTCATAGAGCTCCCTGCCTGCCTCATACATTCCCTGCCAAATACTGCTCCCTGCTACATTCTGCTCCCTGACTAAAACCGCTCCCTGCCACATACTGCTCCTTGCCTCATGAGCTCCCTGCCTCATACCGCTCCCTGCCAAATACTGCTCCCTGCCTCATACACCTCTCTGCTTCATTTTGCTCCCTGCCTCATAACTCTCCCTGCCTGCCTCATACCATCTGCTGCCTCATACCACTCTCTGCTAAATATTGCTCCCTGCCACATACCATCTCCTGCCTGCCTCATACCGCTTCCTGCCAAATACCACTTTCTGCCTCATACAGCTGCCTGCCTGCCTCATCCCGGTCACTGCCATATACTGCTACCACCCTCATAGCACTCTCTGCCTCATACAGCTCCCTGTCTGCCTCATACCGATCCCTGCCTCCCACCAATCCCTGCCTGCCACAAACAACTCCTGGGCTCATACCGCTCCCTGCTTCATACCGCTCCCTGTCACCTTCATACCACCCCCTGCCATATGCTCCATATCTCATGTGCTCCCTGCCACATACCTATCTCTCTGCCTGCTTCACACCAAGCCCTGACACATATAGCTCCCTGCCTCCTACTGCTCCCTGCCTCATAGTGCTCCCTCCCAGCCTCATACCGCACCCTGCCAAATACTGCACCATTCCTCATACCGCTCCGTGCCAAATACTGCACACTGCCTCATACCCTCCCCTGACAGCATCATACTGCTCCCTGGCATATACTGCTACCAGCCTCATCGGCCACTCTGCCTCATACAGCTTCCTGCCTGTCTCATACAGCTCCCTGCCTCAAACCGCTCCCTGCCTGCCTAATTCCACTCCCTGCCAAATACTGCTTCCTGCCTCATCCACCTATTTGGTTCATACAATTCTCTGCCAGCCTACTGCTCCCTGCCTCATCCTGCTCCCTGCAAAATATTGCTCCCTGCCCCATACACCTCTGTGCCTCCTCCTGCTCTCTGCCTGCCTCATACTGCTACATGCCAAATACTGCACACTGCCTGCCAGAAAACGCTACATGCCAGCCTCATACTGCTCCCTGCCAAATACTCCTCCTGGCCTCATACACCTCCATGCCTCATACGCCTCTTTGCCTCATTCTGCTCCCTTCCTCTTAGCTCTCCCTGCCTGCCTCATAACGTCCCATGCCTCATACTGCACCCTGCCTGCCTCATACCACTTCCAGCCAAATATTACTCCCTGCCTCATAGCACACCCTGCCAGCCTCATACCGCTCCCAGCCTAATACCACTTTCTGCCTCATACAGCTGCCTGCCTGTCTCATCCTGATCACTGCCCTATACTGCTACTACCCTCATAGAACAGTCTGCCTAATACAGCTCCCTCCCTGCCTCATACCAATCCCTGCCTCAGACCGCTCCCTGCCTGCCTCATACAGCTCCCTGCCACATACTGTTCCATATCTCATGTGCTCCCTGCCTCATCCTGTTCCCTGCCACATACTGCTCCCTGCCACATACCTATCTCTGCCTGCTTCATGCCAAGCGCTGCCACATATTGCTCCCTGTCTCCTACCGCTCCCTGCCTCATACTGCTCCGTCCCAGACTCATACTGCACCCTACCTCAGACTGTTCCCTGCCAAATACAGCACGCTGCCTCCTACTGTTCTCTGCCAGCATCATACTGCTCCCAGGCATATACTGCTACCAGCATCATAGGCCTGTCTGCCTCATACAGCTCCCTGCCTGCCTCATATGTCTCCCTACCTATAACGGCTCCCTGCTTGCATCATGCAGCTTCCTGCCATATAGTGCTCCCAATCTAATACCCCTTCTGACTCATCCCGTTCTCTGCCTGCCTCACATACCGCTGCCTGCCTCATACCATAACCTGATACAAACCACTCACTGTCTCATACAGTTCCCTGCATCATACTGCTCCCTGCCACCCTCATACCGCTCACTGCCACATACAGACCCCTACCAAATACTGCTACTTGCCTCATACCACTCCCTGCCAAGTACTCCTCCCTTCCTCATACCACTCCCTGCCAACATCATACCTCTCCATATCATATACTGCTACCAGCTAAATAGGTCTCTCTGCCTCATACAGCTTCCTGCCTGCCTCAATCCGCCCCCAGCCTCATACCACTCTCTGCCAAATAATGTTCCCTACCTCATACGGCACTTTGCTTCATTGTGCTACCAGACTCATAGCGCTCCCTGCCTACCTCATACCGTCCCATGCCTCATATAGCAAGCTGCCAGTCTCATACAACACCCTGCCAACCTCATAGACTCCCTGCCTCTACCGCTCCCTGCATCATTCTGCTTCCACCCAGCCTCGGAACGCCCCCTACCAAATACTGCACACTGCCTCAACCTGCTACCTGACAAATACTACACCCTGCCTCATACCGCTCCCTGCCAGCATCATACCGCTCACTGCCAAATACTGCTCACTGTCTAATACCCCTTCTGCCTCATCTGGTTGCCTGCCTGCCTGCCTCATACCGCTCCCTGCCAAAAACATCTCCCTGCCTCATACCCCTGCCTCCCTCATACCCCCGCCTGCCTCATATGCCTCTCTGCCTGCCTCACATACCACTGCCTGCCTCATACACCAGCCTGCCAAATACTTTTTCCGGCCTCATACCACTCCCTGCCGTATAATGCTACCAGCCTCATAGGCCTCTCTGCCATATACTGCTACCATACTGCTACCCATACAGCTCCCTGCCTCATACTGCTCCCTGCTTGCCTCATACCGCTTCTTGCCAAATACTGCTCTCTATCTAATATCCCGTCTGCCTCATTTCATTCTCTGCCTGCCTCATACGGGTCACTGCCAATTATTGCTCCCTGCCCCATACACCTCTCTGCCTCATACTGCTCCCTGCCTGCCTCATACTCCTCCCTGCCAGCATCATGCCGCTTCCAGCCAAATACTCTTCCCTGCCTCATAAGCCTGTATGACTCATACCGCTCACTGCCTGCCTCATTCCGCCCCCCAGCCTCATACCACTCCCTGCCAAATACCGCTCCCTGCTTCACATGCTTCTTTGCTTTATTCTGCTACCTGCCTCATAGCTCTCCCTGCCTGCCTCACACCGTACAATGCCTCTTTGAGCACCCTGCCTGCCTCATACCGTTCCTTGCCTGTCTCATCCAGATACCTGCTTCATACTGCTCCCTGGCTAATTCGCTCTCAGCCTCCTACTGCTCTCTGCCTCATATTGTTCCCTGCCACATACCTCTCTCTGCCTGCTTCATATCAGTCCCTGCCACACATAGCTCCTGCCTTTTACCGCTCACTGCCTCATACTGCTGCCACCCAGCCTCAAACCGCACCCTGCTAAATACTGGTTCCTGCCTGATACCCCTGCCTGCCTCATACCCCAACCTGCCCCATATGCTCGCTGCCTCATACGACTCTCTGCCAGTCTCACATCCTGCTGACTGACTCATACCACTACCTGCCAAATACTGCACCCTGCTTCATACTGCTACCTGCCAAATATTGCTCCCTGCCTCATACTGCTCCCTGCCAGCATCAAAGCACTCGACGCTATATACTGCTACCAGCCTCATAGGCTTCTCTGCCTCATAGAGTTGCCTGCCTCATACCGCTCCCTGCCAGCATCATACCACTCCCTGCCTTATACTGCAACCCGCCTCATAGGCCTCTCTGCGTTAGACAGCTCCCTGCCTGGCTCATACCTCTCCCTGCCTCATACCGCTCCCTGCTTGCCTCATACCGCTTCCTGCCAAATATTTCACCCTGTCTAATACCCCTTCTGCCTCATTTCATTCCCTGCCTGCCTCATACGGGTCCCTGCCAATTATTGCTCCCTGCCCCATACGCCTCTCTGCCTCATACTCCTCCCTGCTTGCTTCAGACACCTCCCTGCCAAATACTGAGCCCTGCCTGTCTCGTGACACTCCCTGCCAGCATCATACTGCTCCCTGCCTCATACCACTTTCTGCGTCATATTGCTCCCTGCCAGCCTCAAACTGCTCCCTACCAAATACTGCACCCTGCCTGCCTCATATCGCTACCTGCCTGCCTCACATACCACTGCCTGCCTCATACCACTCCCTGCCAAATACTCCATCCAGACTCATACCGCTCCCTGCCAGCATCATACTGCTCCCTGCCATATACTGCTACCAGCCTCATTGGCCTCTCTGCCTCATACAGCTCCCCGCCTGCCTCATACAGCTCAATGCCACATACCACTCCCAGCTTGCCGCATACGGTTTCCTGCCAAATACAGCTCCCTGTCTCATACACCATCTGCCTCATCCCGTTCCGTGGCTGCCTCATACCGGTCCCCAGCATTTACTGCTATCATCCTCATAGGCCTCTCTGCCTCATACAGCACCCTGCCTGCCTCATACAGCTCACTGCCAAATACTGCTCCCTGCCCCATATGCCTTTCTGCCTCATACTGCTCCCTGCCTGCCGAATACAGCTCCCTGCCTCATACCGCTTTCCTGCCTTCCTCATACCGCTAACTACTAAATGCTTCTCCCTGCCTCGAGCACCTCTCTGCCTCATACTGCTCCCTGTCTCATATTGCTCTCTGCCTCAGATCGCTCCCTGCCAAATATTGTTTACTGTCCCATATGCCTCTCTGCCTGACTCCTACCGCGCCCTGCCAAATATTCCCACCTGCCTCATACGCCTGTATGCCTCATACCGCTCACTGCCGGCCTCAATCCGCCCCCAACCTCATACTGCTCCCTGCATGCCTCATTCCGCCCCCCCAGCCCCCGACTGCTCTCTGTCTGTCTCACACCGCTACCTGCCAATTACTACTCACTGCCTCATACGCCTCTTTGCTTCATTCTGCTACCTGCCTCATAGCTGTCCCTTTCTGCCTCATCCCGTCCCATGTCTCATACAGCACCATGCCTACCTCATACCGTTCCCTGCCAAATATTGCTTCCTCATACTGACCCCTGCCTCATACCGTACAATGCCTCTTTGAGCACCCTGTCTGCCTCATCCAGATACCTGCCTCATATTGCTCCCTGGCTAATGCACTCCCAGCCTCCTACTGCTCCCTGCCTCATACTGCTCCCACCCAGCCTCAAACCGTCCCCTGCCAAGTACTGCATCCAGCATCATACTGATCCCTGCTAGCATCATACTGCTCCCTGCCTTATACTGCTATCAGCCTGATAGTCCTCTCTGCCTCATACAGCTTCCGGCCTGCCTCATACAGCTCAATGCCACATACTACTCCCATCTTGCCTCATACCGTTTCCTGCCAAATACAGCTCCCTGTCTCATGCACCATCTGCCTCATACCGGTCCCCGGCATTTACTGCTACCATCCTCGTAGGCCTTTCTGCCTCATACAGCACCCTGCCTGCCTCATACTGCTGTCTCCCAAATACAGCTCCCTGCCTCATACCTCTCCCTGCTTGCCTCATATTACTTCCAGTCAACATATGTTCACTGCCTCATAACAATTTTTTGCCTCATACCGCTCCCTGTGTGCCTCATACCGCTCCCTGTCAAATACCGTTCTATGTCTCATACGCCTCTCTGAATCATACTGCTCCCTGCCTCATACAGCTCCCTGCTTCATACCACTTACCTGCCTTCCTCATACCACTTACTGCTAAATGCTTCTCCCTGCCTCAAACACCTCTCTGCCTCAAAATGCTCCCTGCCTCATATCACTCCCTGCCCCAAATGCCTCTCTGCCTCATACAGTTCCCTGCCTGCCTCATGCCGCTCCCTACCAAATGCTCCTCCTTGCCTCATACACCTGTATGCCTCATACTGCTTGCTGCCTGCGTTAATCCGCCTCCAGTCTCATACTGCACTCTGCCAAATAATGTTCCCTACCTCATATGGCACTTTGCTTCATTGTGCTAGCAGCCTCACAGCGCTCCCTGCCTGCCTCATACCGTCCCACGCCTCATACAGCACGCTGCCTGTCTCATACCACACCCTGCCAACCTCATATGAGTCCCTGCCTCATACAACTCCCTGCCTCACTCTGCTTCCACCCAGCCTCATAGCGCCCCCTACCAAATACTGCACCCTGCCTCATACCGCTCCCTGCCAGCATCATACCGCTCCCTGCCTCATACCGCTCCCTGCTTGCCTCATCCTGCCAAATACTGCTCCCTGTCTAATACCCCATCTGCCTCATCCCGATGACTGACTGACTGACTGTCTGCCTCCTACAGCTCCCTGAAAAATACTGGTTCCTGCCTCATACCCCTGCCTGCTTCATACTGCTCGCTGCCTCATACGACTCTCTGCCAGTCTCTCATATCGCTGACTGACTCAAACCACTACCTGCCAAATACTGCTCCCTACCTCATACTGCTCCCTGCCAGCATCAATGCGTTCGCTGCTATATACTGCTACCAGCCTCATAGGCCTCTCTGCCTCATACAGCTCCCTGTCTGACTCATACATCTGCCTGCCTTATACCGCTCCCTGCTTGTCTCATATCGCTGCCTGCCAGCATCATACCGCTCCCTGCTTTATACTGCAACCTGCTTCATAGGTCTCTGTGCCTCCACATAGCTCCCTGCCTCATACCACTTCCTGCCAAATACTTCACCCTATCTAATACCTCTTCTGCCTCATTTCATTCCCTCCCTGCCTCATATGGGGCCCTGCCAATTATTGCCCCCTGCCCCATACTCCTCTCTGCCTCATACTCCTCTCTGCCTGCTTCATACTCCTCCCTACCAAACATTGCACCCTGCCTGCCTCACACCGCTCTCTGCTTGCCTCATACTACTTTCTGCCAAATACTGCTCCATGCCTTATACGCCTGTCTGCCTCATACCGCTCCGTGCCTGCCTCATACCACTCCCTGCCTCATACAGCTCCCTGGCTCATGCGCTCCCTGCCTCATACTGATCATTGCCTAATATTGCTCCCTGCCGCATATCTCTCTCTGCCTGCTTCATGTCAGTCCCTGCCACATATAACTCCTGCCTACTACCGCTCACTACCTCATACTGCTCCCAGCCAGCATTATACCGCTCCCTGCCATATACAGTTAACAGCCTCATAGGCCTCTCTGCATCATTCAGCTCTCTCCCTGCCTCATACAGCTCCCAGCCTCATCTACCTCTCTGCCTGTCTCACATACCGCTGCCTGCCTCATACAGCAGCCTGCCAAATAATTCTTGCTGCTTCATACTGCTCCCTGCCAAATACAGTCCCCTGCCTCAGACAGCTCCCTGCCTGCCTCATACAGCTGCCAACCTCATGCCAGTCCCTGCTTGTCTCATACCACTTCATGCCAATTATTGCTCCCTGCCCCATATGCCTAGCTGCCTCATACTGTTCCCTGCCAAAACCCGCTCCCTGCCAGCCTCATACCGCTCCCTGCCAGCCTCATATCGCTCCCTGCCAAATATTCTTCCCTGCCTCGTATGCCTCAATGCCTCATACCGCTCCCTGCCTGTCTCACTCTGCCCCCAGCCTCATACCCCTCTCTGCCTGTCTCATACTGCTCCCTGCCAAATACTACTCCCTGCCACACATGCCTCTTTGCCACATTCTACTACCCTCCTCATCGCTCTCCCATTGTGCCTCATACCATCCCATGCCTCATACAGCACCCTGCCTCATTCCGTCCTCTGCCAGCCTCATACCACTCCCTGCCTCAGACGACATTCTACCTCGTACTGCTCGCTGCGTGACTCAAACAGCTCCCTGCCAATTACTGCTCTCTGACTCATACCGCTCTCTGCTTGCCTCAATCCGCTTCCTGCCAAATATTGCTCCCTGTCTAATACCCCTTCTGCCTCATTCCGTTCACTGCCTGCCTCAAACCAGTCCCTGCCATATACTGCTACCATCCACGTAATCCTCTCAGCCTTATACAGCTCCCTGCCTGAGTCATACCGCTCCCTGTCAAAAACTGTTCCATGCATCATTCGCCTCTCTGCCTCATACTGCTCCCAGTCTCATTCCGCTCCCTGCTTGCCTCATATCACTTCCAGCCAAATACCGCTCCCTACTTCATACCCTTTTTTGCCTCATAACGTGTACAAGGTAGGGAGCAGTATTTGGCAGGCTGCAGTATGAGGCAGGTAGCAGTATGTGAGGTAGACAGGCAGGGGTATGAGGCAGGGAGCAGAATTTGGCAGAGAGCAGTATGAGTCAGGCATGGAATGGGATGAGGCAGAAGAGGTATTAGACAGAAGGCAGTATTTGGCAGGAAGCGGTATGAGTCAAGCAGGGTGTGTTTTGAGGCAGGGAGCTGTATGAGGCAGAGAGGCCTATGAGGCTGGTAGCAGTACATGGCAGGGAGCAGTTATGAGGCTGGGAGGAAGCAATATCAGCCGTGGAGCGGTCGGTGGCAGGGAATTAAATGTGGCAGGGACTGGTGTGAAGCATACAGAGAGAAGTATGCTGCAGGGTGCAGTGTGAGGCAGGGAGCAGTATGAGACAGGGAGTGCATGAGCCAGGGAGCAGAATGTGGCTGGAAGCAATATGAGGCAGGGAGCGAGCTGTATGAGGCAGTCAGGGAATTGAATGAGGCAAAAAAGCGGTATGAGACAGGGAACAGTATTTGGCAGCAAGTGTTATGAGGCAAGCAGGGTGCAGTATTTGGTAGTGAGCTGTATGCGGCAGAGAGACCTATTAGGCTAGTAACAGGCAGGGAGCGGTATGAGGCAGGGGACAATATTTGGCAGAATGTAGCATGAGGCAGGCAGGGGTACGTGGCAGGTAGCGAAATGAGACAGAGCGGTATGAGGCAGGCAGGGAACGGGATGAAACAAAAAGGGGTATGAGACACGTAGCAGTATTTGGCAGGAAGCATTATGAGGCAAGAAGGGTGCGGTATGAGGCAGGGAGATGTATGAGGCAGGCATGGAGCTGTATGAGGCAGAGAGGCCTATGAGGCTGGTAGCAGTATATGGCAGGGAGCGGTTTGATGCCGGTAGGGAGCGGTATGAGTCAGGGAGAAGTATTTGGCAGGCTGCGGTATGAGGCAGGTAGAGAGGCATATGAGGCAGGCAAGGGTATGATTCAGGCAACGGTATGAGGCAGCGAGCATGTTTGGCAGAGAGCGGTATGAGGCAGACAGGGGTATGAGGTAGGGAGCAGTAATTGGGAGAGGGCAGAATGAGTCAGGTAGGGAACGGGATGAGGCAGGAGGGGTATTAGACAGGGGTCAGTATTTGGCAGGAAGCAGTATGAGTCAAGCAAGGAGCTGTATGAGGCAGGGAGCTGCATGAGGCTGGCAGGGAGCTGTATGAGGCAGAGAGGCCTATGAGGATGGTAGCAGTATATGGCAGGGCGCTGTATGATGCTGGCAGGGAGCGGTATGAGGCAGGGTGCAGCATTTTGCAGGGAGCAGCATGAGGCTGACAGGGAATGGAATGAAGCAGAAGGAGAGTTAGACAGGGGGCAGCGGTAGGAAGCGGTATTGGTCAAGCAGGGACCTGTATCAGGCAGGGAGCTGCATGAGACAGGCAGGTGTTTGAGGCTGGGAGCAGTACATGGCAGGGAGCGGTATGATGCTGGCAGGGAGTGGTATGAGCCAGGGTGCAGTATTTGGCAGGGGGCAGTTTGAGGTTGGGAGGGAGCAGTCTGAGGTAGGGAGCAGTAGAAGGCAGGGAGCTATGTGTGGCAGGGACTGGTATGAAGCAGGCAGGGAGCAGAATGTGGCAAGGAGCTGTATGAGGCAGAGAGGTCTATGAGGATGGTAGCAGTATATGGCAGGGACCAGTAAGCAGCAGGCAGGGAACAGGATTAGGCAGAAAGGCGTACGAGGCAGGCAGAGTGCAGTATTTGGCAGGGAGCAGTATGAATCAGGCAGGGAGCGGTATGAGGCAGAAAGGCGTAGGGGGCAGGGAGCAGTATGAGGCAGGCAGAGTGCAGTATTTGGCAGTGAGCTGTAGGAGCCAGGCAGGGAGCTGTACGAGGCAGAGACGCCTATGAGGATGGTAGCAGTATATGGCAGGGACCGGTTTGAGGCAGGCAGGGAACAGGATTAGGCAGAAAGGTGTACGAGGTAGGGAGCAGTATTTGGCAGTAAGCTGTATGCGGCAGGCAATGAGCTGAATGAGGCAGAGAGGCCTATGAGGCTGGTAGAAGTAATTGGTATGGAGAGCTGTGATACTTGCAGGGAACCCTATGATGCAGGGAGGAGTATTTGGGAGTCTGCGGTTTGAGGCAGGTAGCGGTATGTGAGGCAGACAGGCAGGGGTATGAGGCAGGCAGGGGTATGAGGCAGGGAGCAGAATTTGGCAGAGAGAGGTATGAGGCAGGCATGGAACGGGATGAGGCAGAAGAGGTATTAGACAGAAGGCAGTATTTGGCAGGAAGCGGTATGAGTCAAGCAGGGAGTGCTATGAGGCTGGTAGCAGTACATGGCAGGGAGCAGTATGATGCTGGCAGGGAGCGGTATGAGGCAGGTTGTGGTATGTGAGGCGGGCAGATGGTGTATGAGGCAGACAAGGGAATGAGGCAGGCAGGGATATGAGTCAGGGAGTAGTTTTTGGCAGATAGCGTTATGAGGCAGACAGGGAGGGGGTGAGGGAAAAAGGGCTATGAGGCAGGGAGCAGTATTTGGCTGGAAGTGGTATGAGGCAAGCCATGAGCGGTATGAGGCAGGAAGGGGTATTTGTTAGGCAGGGTTATGAGGCGGGACAGTATTTGGCAGAGAACGGTATGAGGTTGGCGGGGAATGGGATGAGGCAGAATGGGTATTAGACAGAGGGCAGTATTTGGCATTAGGCAATCTGAGTCAAGGAGGGACCAGTATGAGGCAGGCAGGGAGCCGTATGAGGCAGAGAGGCCTATGAGGCTGGTAGCAGTACATGGTAGGGAGTGGTATGATGCTGGCAGGGAGCGGTATGAGGCAGGGAGGTATAGTTGGCAGGGACTGGTATGAGGCAGGGTGCAGTATTTGGCAGCCTGCAGTATGAGACAGGCAGCGATATATAAGGCAGACATAGAGGCATATGAGACAGGGGTATGAGATAGGCAGGGGGGTGTGGCAGGGAGAAGTATTTGTGAGGGAGCGGTATGAGGCAGACAGGAAGTGTTGTGAGGCAAAAAGAGCTATGAGGCAGGGAGCAGTATTTGGCTGGAAGTGGTATGAGGCAAGCAGCGAGTGGTATGAGGCAGGGAGCCATTTGTCGCCGGCAGGAAGCTATATAAGGCATGGAGCTGTACGAGGCAGAGAGTCCTATGAGGCTGGTAGCAGTATATGGCAGGGAGTGGTATGGTGTTGGCAGGGACCGGTATGAGGCAGTTTGCTGTATTTGGCAATGTGCAGTATGAGGCTGGGAGGGAGCAGTATGAGCCATGGAGTGGTAGGTGGCAGGGAGCAAAATGTGGCAGGGACCGGTGTGAAGCATACAGAGAGAAGTATGCAGCAGGGTGCAGTGTGACCAGAGAGCAGTATGAGACAGGGAGTGGATGAGCCATGGAGCAGTATGTGGCAGGGAGCAATATGAGGCAGGGAGTGGTTTGAGGCAGGCAAGAAGCAGTGTTAGGCAGGCAGAGAGTGGTATGAGGCAGAAAGGTGTATGAGGCAGGGGGCAGTGTTTGGTAGGAAGTGGTATGAGGCAGGCAGGGAATTGGATGAGGCAGGGAATTGGATGAGGCAGAATGTGGAATGAAGCAGGAAGCGGTATGAGTCAGGCAGGGAGTGGTATGGGGCAGAAAGGCGTATGGATCAGGGAGCAGTATTTGGCAGTGAGCTGTATGAGGAAGGCAGGAGTATAAGGCAGGCAGGGGTATGAGGCAGAGAGCAGAATTTGGCAGAGAACGGTATGAGGCAGGCATGGAATGGAATGAGGCAGAAGGGGTATTAGACAGAAGGCAGTATTTGGCATTATGTGATCTGAGTCAAGCAGGGAGCGGTATGAGGCAGGAAGCTGTACGAGGCAGAGAGGCCAATGAGGCTGGTAGCAGTACATGGCAGGGAGCGGTATGATGCTGGCAGGGAGCGGTAGGAGGCAGGCAGGGAGCGGTGTGAGGCAAAAAGGGCTATGAGGAAGGATGCAGTATTTGGCTGGAAGCGTATGACGCTGGGAGCCGTTTGTCACCGGCATGGAGCTGTATGAGGCAGAGAGGCGAATGAGGCAGGCAGGGAGATGTATGAGGCAGAGAGGCCTATGAGGATGGTAGCAGTATATGGCAGGGAGCTGTATGAGGCAGGCAGGGAACGGAGAGAGGCAGAAGGGGTATTAGACAGGGAGCACTATTTGGCAGGAAACGGTATGAGGCAGGCAGGGAATGGTATGAGGCAGGGGGGTATCAGGCAGACAGGGGTATGAAGCAGGGAGCAGTTTTTGGCAGAGAGTGGTATGAGGCAGGCAGGGAACGGGATGAGGCAGAAGGGGTATTAGACAGGGACCAGTATTTGGCAGGAAACGGTATGAGGCAGGCAGGGAGTGGTATGAGGCAGGGAACTGTGTGAGGCAGGCAGGGAGCTTTATGAGGCAGGGTGCAGTTTTTGGAAGGGAGTGGTATGAGGCAGTGTGCAGCTTTCGACAGGGGCCAGTATGAAGCTGGGAGGGAGCGGTATGAGGCAGAAAGGCATATGAGACAATGAGCAGTAGTTGGCAGGAAGTGGTATGAGGCAAGCAGGGAGCGGTTTGATGCAGGTAACGGTATGAGGCAGAGAGTCCGATGAAGCTGGTAGCAGTGTATGGAAGAGACAGGTATGAGGTAGGCAGTGAACGGAATGAGGCAGAAGTGGTATGAGGCAGTGAGCAATATTTGCCAGGGAGCTGCTCTATGAGACATGGGATGGTATGAGGCAGGCAGGGAGAACTATGAGGCAGATGGCAGAATGAAGCAAAGAGACGTGTGAGGCAGAGATAGTAGGAACTGCAGATGCTGGAAAATCTGAGATAACAAGGTGTAGAGCTGGATGAACACAGCAGGCCAAGCAGCATCAGAGGAGCAGGAAGGCTGACGTTTCGGGCCTAGACCCTTCATCAGAAATGGGGGAGGGGAAGGGGAAGGGGATTCTGAAATAAATAGGGAGAGAGTGGGAGGTGGATAGAAGATGGATAGAGGAGAGGATAGGTGGAGAGGAAACAAACAGGTCGAACAGGCGGGATGGAGCCAGTAAAGGTGAGTGTAGGTGGGGAGTGAGGGAGGGGATAGGTCAGTCCAGGGAGGACGGACAGGTCAAGGGGGCGGGATGAGGTTAGTAGATAGGAGATGGGGGTGCAGCTTGAGGTGGGAGGAGGGGATAGGTGGGAGGAAGAAGAGGTTAGGGAGGCGGGGACGAGCACCAATTGAATCAGTCATGGAGCAGTATGAGGCAGGGAGTGGTATGAGGCATGGAGCGGAATGAGGCTGGCAGGGGGTGGTATGAGGCAGGGAGCAATATTTGGCAGGGAGTGATAAGAGGCAGGCAGGATGCTGCATGAGGCATGGGATGGTATGAGGCAGGCAGGGAGAGCGATGAGGCAGGTAGCAGAATGAAGCAAAGAGGCGTATGAGGCAGGTAGCATTATTTGGCAGGGCGTGGTTTGAGACAGGCAGAGAGCGGTATGAGGCTGGGGGCAGAATGAGGCTGGCAGGGAGCGGTATGAGGCATACAGGCGTATGAGACAGGAAGTGGTATGAGGCTGCCAGTGAGTGTTATGAGGCAGGCAGGTGGTAGTATTTGGCAGGGAGCGGTTTGAGACAGGCAGAGAATGGTAGGAGGCTGGGGGCGGAATGAGGCATACAGGTGTATGAGACAGGGAAGAGTATTTGGCAGGGAGCGGTATGAGGTAGGCGGTTAGCACTCTGGGCTTCTAAGCAAGAGCAACGCAGTTGGTTCCATGGTGTAATGGTCAGCACTGTGGGATTTGAATCCAGCGATCCGAGTTTGAATCTCGGTGAGACCTCTAATAGTTGTGTCGCAACGAATTGTTGAATTTGGGACACGACAGTGAAATCTGCCTATGGGCCATGTCTAAGGCGGGACCTGTTAGCACCGCCACGTCAGATCTCATCACATTTCTGGCAGAGCAGTAAGCATATTACAATCCAAATCCTGGCGTGGAGAATTTAGGTCAGTGCCTGAGAATGGAAGTCACTGTGTTGTTTTCTGAGCTGCCCTCAGTGCTCGACACAGAGAAGGCAACAAAGAGACATGCTTGGGAATGAGACACTTAGGAACGAGAAACATGCTGCAAAGGTGCTGTTAAACACAATCTGTCGGAGATCGCACGCACGACGCTTCAGCTGCGGCAGTTATATGCGGTCGCACAGCAATGGACGGTAAGGGTGGGAGCCGGCAACAGTGCTGTTTGAATGGACAGCCGTACTACAGCCGTGAATCTTGTGATCCGAGTTCAAATCTAAGTGGATCCATCTTCCTGGTGAAGGGAGTGACGAGCCTTGGAAAGTCTCGTTTTCATCATTACACCACCGAGACTTGAACTGGGCGAATTATTACATCGCACGCTGTCTGCTTCTGCTCTCGCCTGAGCCAGGGACGTGCTTCCTTCGACGGGCACTGCAACCAGACTGCAGCGTGCAACCAGACGACATCGTGATGATGGTTAGACCATATCACAATGCTTGTCAATTTGACCATTCTCTGCTGGCAGCAGGCTACCCATGATTAACCAGCCCATGCTTGTAGGCTTCAGAAAAGCATATCCACCACTTGAAGTGATTCTGCTTTGGAAATCATTTATTGAATAATCTGAACTATGCTATGCGTTAAATTGGAAACCAATTTAAGATCATCAGCTGGGATCACAGTGTGATGCATCTGTGCATAAGCTAGAAGTTACATATATAATTTCACAGGACCCTGGTTTATGTGGGAAAAAGGAATCTATACAGACATTGCACTTCTTTAATAAGAAAGGCATCACGAAACTGCCACATCGCCATGGTGACACTCTGACCACTCAGAATTTAACTGTCTAGTCTGAGAATGAAGGTTGACAGCTAACTGTTTTTGATGCACCTCCCTGGTAATAATGGCCCAGCCAACCAGTACTTTCTTCCCAATCTGAATAAAAAGCTTCAACACCTTTCTTAATGCTCTCAGAAAAAAGGCTGGATTTCTACCTGTATCAGCAATATTGCTCTCACAATCTTTATGGTCATCCTGGCATTATTGTTTGGTACACAGC
>NC_063371.1:0-16619 GCF_021869965.1 Rhincodon typus
CATTCAACAGAGTTTCAAATGTTTCACATCCTACTGACCTCCAATTCCTCCATTTCTCACATCCCTCTTAACATATATCCCACTTATCTCACATTCCCCTTATCTCAGATTCCATTTAATTCCCATTTCCTGGGGTCTCATATTCCCCTGTCTCCACATTATCCCATGTTACTCAATGCATGAGTCTCAATTTCCCTGAGTTTCACATTCCTCATATCTCACATCGTCTGTACCTCTGCCAGTGTCCCCTCAACCACATACCATGTGATCATTGAACTGGTGTGCATTTGTCTGATGAATCATCTTCAGAAGTTCAACATTTGTTACCAAGGGAAAGCAAAAAAGTTAAAGATTTGATGGTTGCTTTGTACCAGTTTGTTGCACCAGAATTTCACATTCTGGTGTTCACTGATCTTGTTGTCCCGTTTACCTACAGCAGTTAACTTAAGTAGCTGTTGGAAGAAGCTCTTTGTGTCTTCTTATAGTGAGTCTCAACCCAATGGACCAGTTTTTGTAATGTCAAAGGATCGGTTTAGAAAGGAGAGATCTCAGATTTGTGTTGTGCTGTATACTGGGTGCTGAGGGAACAGATACATTGTAGTTTGATGGTCAGGGGAGAAGTGGCACATGCCTATTGCTTGAGGGTGGTCATGGGCAATTGATAGTTTTACAATTTTACCACTTTTGGAATGAGTGGGGCTGTGTTAGGAACTGGACAGCTAACACTTTGTAAACAAGCTTCTCAACAGCATTGGATGATTATTTTTACAATGGATTTGTAGAGAGGAGAATATGTGTGGTGTAGGATTGAAGTGATATGACTATAAGACATGGGAACAGAAGTGTGCCATTCGGCCCAATGAGTCTCTGGAGCCCAATTTACTTCTTCCAGTTTGATGTGGGACCCTAGTTACTAACTTTGATGGACTACCAGGCTGAGATGTCTTGTAATCCATTGATCAGATGGTGACCACCTAGTATCTGAACTTTGACTGTCATCTGTTTAGAAACGCTCACTTGGGGCTGTGAGTTTGCACTAATCTAACTGACCACTTAGTAGGGATCTGGCCTGCAGGAGAGAGTGGAGGACTCAGAGCCAGCCTTTGAGATGCTACGTGAAGAGCCATTGGAGTTCAAGTCCAGCGACAAATGTGTTGCCTTGACATTATCATCGACATCATCCTCATTCTGGTTGATGACTGTGGATACGGTGGTCTCCATCCGGCTGACCTTGTACATGCTGCCCTGGGTTTGGAGAAACTTGGTTGATTTCATCTCCAGCCCCTCATAATCGTTGCTTTTCACAAACGGACACCAACGGAAAACACGACGGAATCCAGCTCGGAACCTGGAATGGAAAACAGCAGCAAAATCTCACCAGTAGCTACTCTATAAATAAAATGGCTTGGGATTTCCCTAACTCTGAGGGGTCACACCAGAGGTTCCAGCAACCCTTCCTCAAGGAATGTTCAGCAGCAAAACCTCTGTCAACTTCATCTTAAAACAAATAGGATGAAGAGAGCCAGAATGAACTCCATACACTGTTTCCCTGGATTAGAGGGTATCAGGTTATGAATGAAAGTCATTCAACTAAGAGAGAAGGTGGCAACTCCAGGGGAATGCAAATGCAAATACCATGATGACGTTTAAAAACAAAATCAATTCTATTGGGCTTTCCCCCACATCCCCACCATTACAAGCAGTGTTCTAAAGGAGGTTGGACTTTGAGGTGGGGGTAGAAAAGGTGGGAGGAAGGATCACCGGACCCGAAACGTTAACTCTGTTTTCTCCTCCACAGATGCTGCCAGACCTGCTAAGCTTTTCCAGCAACTTTGTTTTTGTTCCTGATTTACAGCACCCGCAGTTCTTTTGGTTTTTATTTGAGGTGGGGATATTGGGCCTGTAATGATGTTGCCACCTAAGGTAAATGAAATGGTCCCAAGCTGAAATTTGCCGGTTATCCAGAGAAAGCATCTCTGTCCCTGGATAAACTTACCCTGTTGTAGAAGCCTGAGGAACACCCAGTCAGCACTTGTGAAATTCAGAAGCAGAATGGGAATGGCCATGAATCCCACTGTTAGTTTGGTGTGTTCCTGGGAAACTTCACACACCCATCAAATTGTAATTGAGTGAAAATCAAATAAAGTTAAGTTGCAAGAAGCTGTGGTACAGAATCAAAGTTTTATATGCATCTGACAGCTTTAGAATAGCAAAAATGACCCAGGGCACTAAGTATTATCCAACAAAATTGGCATCAAGTCACATCAGGAGGTATTATAGTTGGCCAAAACCATTTTTAACAATGAGGTTTGAAAATAGCATCTCAAAGAAGGAAGGAGAAATGGAGAGGTTTAAATAGGGAATATCACAGGTTAGCATATGCCAGTTGAAGCTACACCCAGCAAGGGAGCAATTATTAAAATTGGGAGCTTGAGGTCCAAATCTATGAAGCACAGATATCTTCAAGGACTGTAGGGCTGGAAGAGATTTCAAAGGCAAGAAAAGCTAAGGTTATAGAAGGATTTGAAAACAAGGATGAGAATTTTAAAATCAATTTCCTGACTTACCAGGAGTCAATGTAGTCAGGCCAGATAGGACTGAGCAGGACCTGAAACAGTTAGAATGCAGGCAGCACAGATTTCTACAGCACCAAGTTGACCAAGGGCATGTTGGAGAGGTGTGCATTCAAATAGTCATATGCGGAGCTATTAAAGACACAAATCATATTTACACCAGCAACTGAGCCAAGGCACAGTTGGAGGTAGGTGGTGGAAATAAACATTACTCAAGTTCACCTGGTGGATGGTTTGAAACCCATTTCACGGTTAAGGTTACAAAGAGTCTCGTTCAGCTGTTCACCAAATTTTCCTGTCACAGACCATGAGGATGTTTAAATGTGCTGATCATGACATTGTTTTGCATGGGGAAGGAATTTCCTATCTGCTGTTAGCACTTACCGCTCATTGAGGCAGCAGTAGATGACCGGGTTATACATTGTAGAGCTCATCGCCAGCCAGATGATGGCCAGGTACACTTGCTGGATGTATCTCTTCTGGTAAATTTCCGGATGGAAGAGGTAGAGCAGGAAGTAGATGTGGTAGGGAAGCCAGCACACAGCGAACGTGGTCACCACTATTATCATCATTTTCACTACCTGTAAGCCAGGGATAAAGAGCAGCCTTTAGAATATGAAATTCTCCACAATAGACTTCCATCCCACAGTGCAGCCAAACTTCATTGCTTCCTTCAGCAATTGCATGCAGACAGTCTCTGGGATTTTCCTCTGCAAGACATGAATGGTGGAGGTAAACATTTTCAGAGATGAAAGGAAATAAAAATACAGGTGAGATCAACAGCTCTCAGATCCAACCCTGACTTTGTTATTAAGCCTGCTGACAAGGCTGGTGCTGTCGTTGTCTGGTGGACTGACATCTATATTGCAGAGGCTGACCGCCAGCCCTCAGATACCTCCTGCTATCTCCCCCTGGATCATGACACCACCACAGGATATTATGCCATTGTAACATTTGATTGAGTGATCAGACTCCCGTCCTCCCCAATGTCTCCAAGCTCATAGTCTCCCAACCTGCATAGCTTGCTTCTGATTGATTGATTTGATTTATAGTCACGTGTACTTAAGTACAGGGCAAAGCTTTGTTTGCGAGCAGTACAGGCAGATAATAGTAATCAAGGACATACAGATGATCGGGTGAAAAATACTCAGACAGAGTAGGGCACGCTGGTTACACCGCATAGGATGCATGCGGGGTAAGATCATGATTAACAAAATCAGCATTCATCAGTCTAATAATGGCAAGGAAGAAGCTATTCTTGAGCCTGTTCGTGTGTGTGTTCAAGCTTCTGTATCTTCTGCCTGATGGAAGAGGTTGTAGGAGAGCATTACTGGAATGGGATAGATCTTTGATGATGTTGTCAGCCTTTCTGCAGTGGCAAGCTGTGTAAATGGAGTCTATGGATGGGTGGGTGGCTTCTGTGATGGTCTGGGCTGTGCACACAACTTTCTCTAGTTTCTTTCGGTCCTTGGCAGAGCAGTTGCCATACCTGGTCATTATGCACCAGGACAGTATACTTTCTATGGTGCATCTGTATAAGTTGGTGAGGGTCCTTATGGACAAGCCAAATTTCCTGAGCAGCCGAGGAAGAAGCGGCATTGTTATGCCTTCTTGACTGTCATATTTACAAGGGAAGCCAATACAGGGTTGTTGGTTATTGTTACTCCTAGGAACTTGATGGTCTTAACCCTCTTAATCTCCACTCCATTGATGTACATGAGGGCGTGTTCTCCTCCTGTCTCTCTGAAGCTCTTTAATTTTGCCGATGTTGAGAGAGAGTTATTCCCTCTTTCACAAAACCTACAAACGGGAATGGCCAGGCAGACCCATTGTTTCTGCCAGCTCCTGCTCCACAGAACTCATCTCTTCCAAACGCAAGTCAAATTTGTTCCCCTTGTCTAGTCCCTGCCCACTTACATCCACGATTCCTCTGATGTTTTATTTCAGTTTCAGAATTTCCAGTTTGCAGGCTCCAGCCACTTCCTCTTTACCAGAGATATGCAATCCTTTTCCATGTCCACCCTCCCCCCATCAGGATGGTCTCAGGGCTCTCTACTTCTTCGTAAAAAGAAACAGCCTGAACCCTCTACATCTACCACCACCATCATCCACCTGGACAAGTTCATCCTCACCCTGAACAACTTCTTTTCTAACTCCACTCACTTGATTCACCTCAGAGGGGCAGCCATATGTACCCACCTTGGGCCCCAGATCTGCCTGTCCCATTGTCAGTTTCATAGAACATTCCTTGTTCCAGTCCCATTCCAGCCCTACCCACAACTCTTTCTCCAGTATATCAATAATATCACACATGCTGCTTCCCACTCTCATCCGGAACTGGAAAAGTTTTTCAATTTCACTTCCAATTTCCACTCAACTCTCACCTTCACCGAGTCCATCTCTAACTCTACCCTTCCCTTCCTCGACATCTATTTCCATTTCTGGGGATAGGCTGGCCACTAATAACCATTACAAACCAACTGACTCCCATAGTTTCAGAGATAGCAGGAACTGCAGTTGCTGAAGAAGGGTCTAGGCCTGAAACATCAGCCTTCCTGCTCCTCTGATGCTGCTTGGCCTGCTGTGTTCATCCAGCTCTACACCTTGTTATCTCTGACTCCCATAGTTACCTTGATTATAAATCCTCACACCCCTGCTTCCTGTAACAACTTTGTTCCATTCTCTCAGTTGCTCTGTCTCTGTCACATCTGTTTTGATGGTGCCAACTTCGACAAGGAAGTCTCCAAAATATCCATCTTCTTTCTCAACCAAGGATTCCCCAGCACTGTATTTGACTGAGCCCTCAGCTAGGTCCTACCCATCTCCTGCACTTCAGCCCTCTCTTCCCTCCCACAACAGCAATAGGCTCCCCCTGTCCTCACCTATCGTCCCACCAGCATCCATATCCAGAGGAATATTAACCACCATTTCTCCCATCTCCGGCGGAATGTCACTACCAGCCACATGTTCCCCTCCCCTCCCTTGTCAGCCTTCCACAAGGACCGTTCCCTTCGGGACACCCTGTACCACTCCTCCTTTACTCCCATCACCCCCCACAGCCCTATAGCACCTTCCCCTGCAACCACATAAGTGTAAAACCTGACTGTTTACTTCCTCTATCCTCAATATCCAAAGGCCCTTTTCAGGTGAAGCAGTGCTTTTCCTGCACTTCATTTAATCTAGTTAACTGTATTTGCTACTCACAATGTGGTCTGTTCTACATTGGGAAACAAAGTGTAGACTGGGTGACCACTTTGCTGAATATCTACATTCTATCCACAAATCAAAATACTCAGTTTTCAGTTGCCTGCCACTTCAACACACCACCCATGTTCCCTGGCCAACATCTCTTCTCAGCTTGCTGCCGTGGTCCAGATAAACTCAACACAAGCTGGAAGAACAGCATCTATTTTCTGCTTGGGAAGTGTATGGCCTTCTGGACACAATATTGAGTTCTACAGGGCTTCAGGTACATTCTCCTATGGCCTTACTCCTACCCTAACATACCAGGCCTTGTTATCACATGGTCTGCTAATACACACAACCCATTGTTAGCCACTAATAGTCACCATTAGCAGCTATTCATTCTCCTATGCTGGTCATTATCTGCTCCTTTGTCAGTCCAGGTATTCTTCTCTCTCATTGTGCTCTATCCTCACCAATCACTTACTCCTTACCCCGACTTCTCATCCTATTTTCTCCATTATACACCAACTCTTTCCTGGCTCGCGTCAGTTCTGAGGAAGGATCAATGAACCCAAAACTCTGATTTCTTTTTTATACAGATGCAGCCACACCTTCTGAACTTTTCCGGCAATTTCTGTTTTTGTTCCTGTTTCACCTGTAGTGATTTCTCTTGTTGTTGTATTTCTTCTCATTTTCCAGTCAACCTGTTCAGAGATGTTCAGAGCATGTGGACTGCAAATGTTCAAGAAGGCAGCTCACTGCCACCTTCTCACGGGCAACCTGGGATAGGTAATAAATGCTGGCCAGCCAGTGATGCCCACGTCCCATGAGTGAATAAGTTAAGCATTACACACTTCTGGATTCAATGTAACTTCTAGCCAAACCTCCTGGTCCACAATTAGGCGCATAACCACTGCACCACAAGGCCCCATATTTACTCTTGTAGTATTCTAGACTTGATTGCTTTCAAGTGTTCCACACTTCTGTTAGTAAGAACCCCAACTTTTAAAGAGACTGGCTTTGATTGATTGTCAAGCTCTCAAGGGTATTTGATTTGCTGGACTTGCTAGCTCCCAAGGCTCTGATTCTCTGAAGAAATGGAGCAGCCCTATTTGTGTGCCTGGAGATGACAACATCAGGGTTGACCCAAGAGTGAGGCATTATTTCAAAGGCCAGTTGCAGACTTCATAGGTCCAAATGGAATGAGATGAAAGAAATAAGAGATAGAAAACAGACTCAACAACAATAGTCAGGACAGAACTGGATAAATACTTCTGGAGAAAACATTCCAGGCCAAAAGGAGACAACAAGGTGAATGAAACAAATTGAACATTTTGCTCAAACAGTTTACAGATGTGTAAAGGGCTGAATGATCATTTCTGCACTACAGGATACAATGAAACAACAAGGCATGAGTGCCTCAGAACTTGTTAAATCACTGATTGAGCAAGGGCCCCCTTCCAAAGACCTTCAAGATTCTACAAATGAGTTTTGTGGTGCATTCAAAGACCAGGGACTATGTGTGGTACGAATGTTTTTAATGGGATTAAATTTAAGCAGGAAATTGTAGCATGGCTTACAGCAAAAAAATAAGCTGCTAGTTGCCTTGGTCTTATTTTCATTTTGATCTTACACACAACGAGCACCACCGCCAGCATTATTTCCAATATGGTAGAAATCCGATAGTAGTAAAGCATCGTGTCATTTTTAAAAGTCAGCAGCCTTGGTACTTACTTACCTTTCTCTTGGCATTCATCTGCTCCCTGTAGCGGTCTGAGGAATCTCCTGGAATCTCACTTGCCCATAGTGTTCTCCCCACAATGGTGTAAGCATAGCCCATCACCATCAGAGGCAGGAAGTAGACAAGGGCTGTTACGCAGACATGATACCTGTCAGAGATATTCAGAGTAGTTAGTGAAGACAAATGTCCAATATTTCAGTTGCATTATAGACTGACAGGAACTGTTGGTAACTAAGTTAACGTAAAAAATAATAAAAAGAGCTGCTTGTTGACTTGAAAGGCGGAAAACAGGTCACAAACAAATTAAAAACTGTGAATGAAGAACTGTGGATGCTGTAAATCAGGAACAAAAACAAAGTTGCTGGAAAAGCTCAGCAGGTCTGGCAGCATCTGTGAAGGAAAAAAACAGAGTTAACGTTTTGGGTCCGGTGACCCTTCCTCAGACCCGAAACATTAACTCTGTTTTTTTCCTTAACAGGTGCTGCCAGACCTGCTGAGTTTTTCCAGCAACTTTGTTTTTGTTCCTCACAAACAAATTAGTTTACTAATATAATTCTTACAACTGAAAATACATAAACCATCACAACATGATTCAAAAACAGAATGAAGAGCAAGAAATCTGGCCTTTTTGTGTTGGATTGTCAGTTCTCACAATTTATCCGATTTTGAATGTTTATGTTTACCTCTCTTATTTAATCTATGCATGTTAAGGTGACAGCCAAGGTGTGCACTGTGAGGTCCTGCAAAAAATAGTAAGATAATAGCCAGATAATCTGATCATTGATGCCACCAAACTCATCCAGAGCACTTCAAGCATTTTCTGTTTTGATTTCAGATTTCCACCATTCATTGTATTTTGATCAGATAACCTTCCTTGTCATGATTTTTTTGTTGAGGGATTGCAATTTGTCAGGCCATTGTGGAGAACTGACTTATTGCTCTGACGATAGCAGGCATGGGATAATTTTTCCTTTTACTGGGGCGGCAGATGGTACCTGTCTTCAATGCTTCACAATAAGGTGGCACATCTAACAGTGCAGTACTCCTTTAGTACTGCACTTGGGTGTAACCTCAGTTTGCACTAAGTCCTGGAGTGTGACTTGAATCCATAATCTTCCGGCTCAAAATGAGCCTGCTCCAAACTACGCAGAACTGATAATTACAAATAAGGTACACCTACAACTATCATATTCACTTGGAGGGGTTCTCCATTATTGGTTGTTGGAAGCCGCTCAGAAGAACATGCCGTATGACTCTATGACTCTGTGACTATGTTTGTCAGATGAATTTTAGCCGTAGCTTTGAAGTGCAGTTGCAAAAACAAACTAGTCTTATGGTATTCAAAGTGGTAGTTTGAATTTAAAATTAACTATACTTAGTCACTTAGCCTGAAGGTGATGACCTAAGTTGCAGAATGACATCGCCCTTCTTTGCTCTGTAGTGTCTGTGCGAGGGTGAGGTACATTCCAAATGAAGGAATATCCTTCCTGTTGCTTTCAAGACATGGTCCTTTATCAGAAACTCAGTAAACCAATGAAACAATGTGCAAGTTATAGAGCTTTATCTTCTGTAAAAATCTCCAGAAACAATTTGCAGTGAAAATGATACTGTAGTCATTTATCAACCATGTCACTGTACCTTTAATGTCTCTTGATTGACTTGTTACCATAGTAACATTGTCCTAATATATGGCAATTAAACACAGCTTATGCAAAACCCGTGAGTTCAGGTTATTTTTAGAAACAATCCATCTCTTTCTTTTTCTCTTGCTTTTCTCTCTTTTTCTTTTTCTTTCTCTCTCTCTCTCTGTCATGCTGTTCACCGACTTTGTTCATGGGATCAGAGTATGCAGAATTCACAAAACCGTAAACACTGAGCACTGTATACTAATGGCATTTAGTGTCCTAAGTGAAACGCATATATTCGTTTTAAAAAGAGTAAGACCTGATTCTGAGTGCTTTTTGTCATTCGTTCTCACCTGCATTCAACCTTATGACAAATCTTTCCTTTTGTCCTCTTCCCTCAATCCTTACTCAAACACACCCCCGCCCCCCCAAAAAAAGCCACCACCACCAGTACCAGCCCAAAACCATTTGCCTCTGTACATTCTTAAAATCTTTTTCTCTAATCTTTCCGGTTGTGATGAAATACTATTGTTTGGACTTAACTTTGTTTCTTTCTCCAGGAAGCTGCCTGACTTGCTGAGTATTTCAAGCATTTTACGTTCTGTCCAAATGGCAGAAAAGGCTCAAGGAGGAAAATAGTCTGTGTTTGTGGGTATGTGTCCACTTATCTTTTTGTTTGGATGTATATATGCGTGCGCATGATCATTGCCCCTTTAAATACCACCCTCTAAATTTCATCTCCTATTTTATGACAAGGTCCAGTTACGGAGTGTTTATACTACTCAACTGGCAATACCATGGCCTGGATTTAAGATCAGAGACATGAATTCAATTCCAAGCATTGTAATTGGAGAATTTAAGTTCAGTTAATTGAATAGATCTGGAGTTAAAATCCACTGAAAAGCACTGAACTTGAGACCAAGAGATTGTTGTGAAAACCTGAAAGGAATTTGACATACTAACTCAGTCTGTTCTATATGAGACTGCAGACATGCCTCTGATTGGAATGTCTATATGTTGGAAATGGGTAAAACTGCAGAAGCATGCTTCTATAGATTGCGCTGATACCCATATGTTGTAGTATTTGGAGAGGAAAACAGTGCAAGGAAAAGGAAAAGACAGCAAGAAAATACTGAGACATTCAGATCCCACAGTCGTGATTTCAAACACTTCTGTTAAGTCTTTGCCGTAAGTACTGTGAATTTGAGCTTCCATCTGATTATTGATCACTTGAGATCAAAGCATACAAATAGAGATGGACTCGTGCCTGCTTGATTTCCATCCTCAGTGATCTCTTGCCAGCAATGAAACTCATTACTTTAGTATGCAATCGACAGAAACATCATGCAAATTCAGGATTTACAAAGGATCATGGCAGATGTCAGAATTCAGCACATTCTCTCTACCTTTTAGCTCTTGGTTGTCAGCATGCAATTGAACTCCACAGACTGTGTGTCATTGGTAGTGGAAACAGGAAACACAGAAAAAAGATGGAGGTACACAATGAAAGAGACAGAGAGAGAAAACGTGGAGGATAAATTTTACATTAGGCCATGGCGTAAAGTGGTGACTATTGAAATATCGACACATTACTGCTGACCCAATATTCCCTTCTATTCACTTCATAAGGAGGACACATTACATTCATTCAAAGTTAGCATAAATCCATGGAGGCAGAAAGATCCATTTGAAAACAGAGAAAATTAGAGGGAAGAAAGAAAGATGAAAGGAAGCAGAAATAGAGAACAAAACAGAGGGCAAAAGAGAAATGGAGAATGATGGAAGGAACTGAATTCTTGGTAAAACAAAAGACCAAACCTCTTTCTTGGTGTTTTGGAGGAGCATTAGCACTTCTCCATCCATTTTCACTAACCTGTCTACATTTCTGAAGCTCCACATTATCCTTTGCACCATTCACAATACTTTCATGTTTCAAATCATCCACAAATTTTTAAGTTGCCAAAGTATCGATAATTATCTGACAAGTTTTTAAGTATGCCAAGGTGAAGATAATTACAACGTTTCTCACTCTGCCCTGTGGAGAACTCCATTATAAGCCTTCCTCCAATGTGGAAAAAAAAAAGTAACCACTGCTATCTCCTGCTTCTCATCCAGTTTTGCATCCATTTGCAATTTTTTAAGGCAGAGATATGTCAATTCTTGAAAAGCAACTGGATAAAAAGTTATAGTTAGATGGGACTATGGAATAATCAAATCACTCATGGTATTATTGAATAGCGGAGCAGGATCGAGGGGCTGAGTGGCCTAATCTTGCTCCAAGTTTGTACGTCCCTTTTGTTCCATGAATTATTTGTTGTTGTCCACCACTTTATAATAAACAATGCTAGACAGTTCACAGTGCTGTTTCTTCACATTACAATACTCACTTGCAGGTTTTACAAATGATTTTATTTTCAGTTGTTGGATTCAGAGAGTGACAGCTCTTTAGAATGGATTTTTAACTTTTGCACTGTTTCTAACCTCGTCAGTTAAATGTTACCAGGCAAGTTTGCCACTTTGGAATTGGCTTTTAAATGAGAATTGTTATGTGTGAAGTTTACCCTGTGAAACAGGTATCAATTGACACTGTGATGCAGGCCTGAAGCTGTCTGGTGAATGTTTCTAGGGTATTGTGTGCGAGGTCAGGTATTCAGACCTACTATTTATAAACTAGAACATCTGTTTCAACTCCTCAACTTCACAAGATGATGCCATCAGTCTCCATATATAACAGATTACCTTTCACAATTGTACCCACCCACACTACTAGATGTCCCCCCATCAAACATACGTTCCCTTCCCTTTTCAACACTGAATTTGATCATTCCCTTTGCAACACTCTAATCCACTCTTCAGTCATCACCATCCTCCCTTCCCTAACTCATGGCACCTTCTCTGTACGTGCAGGAGAAGACAAATCTTATACATTCTCCCCTACCATCTTTGCAAAGTCCACAAGATTCCCTCCAGGTGGAGCAGTGAGTTACTTGTACTTTGTTAGTTCCATTTATTCAAGTCATTGAACACAATGTGATCTCCTCTAGACTGAGGAGATATAGATTAGGTGACTGTTTTGCGGAACAACTTTGCTCAATCTTCAAAAATGACTCTGAGATTTCAGTCATTTTCCATTCCACTGCCACTTTAAAGTTTTGATTTTTATCTCCAACAATATTCTGATTAAACTGAATGGTAATTATCCTTGCTTGAAACTCCTTACAATTTAAAATTCTACGAATTCTGACAAAATGTCACCAACCTGACCATATTAAGTCTGCATCTCTCTCTCTACCCCAGTTGGAGGTTCGTTCAGAAACATCAGTCTGAAAGTGAGAGGGAAGACAGCACATAGAACATAGAACTGTACAGCACAGGAACAGCCCTTCAACCCTCCATGTTGTGCCGAACACGATGCCAATTAAACTAATCCCTTCTACCTCCCCTTGGTCCATGTCCCACCTTTCCTTGCATACCCATGTGCTTATCTAGAAGTCCTTTAAATGCCTCCACCACAACCCTTGGCAGCACATTCCAAAATCCTACCACTCTGAGTAAAAATCTTGCCCCTATTGTCACTTTTGAACTATCACCCCTCACCTTAAATGTATGCCCCCTAGTTTTACACATTTCAGCTCTGGGAAAGAGATTCTGACCAGCAACCCTATCTGTGCATCTTATAATTTTATGGACTTCTATGAAGCCTCCCTACAGCCTCCACCGCTCCTGAGAAAACAACGTGAGTTTTTCTAACCTCTCCTTATAGCTCATACCCTCTAATCCAAGCAGCATTTTGGTAAACCTCTTCTGCACTCTCTCCAAAGCCTCACATCCGTCCTGTAATGTGACAACCAGAACTGAAAGCAGTACTCTAAGTGTGGCCTAAGCAAGTCTTACAACATGACATCCTGATTCTTGTATTCAGTTCCCCAACCAATAAAGGCAAGTATGCCATACGCCTTCTTTACCACCCCGTCTACTTGGGTGGCCACTTTCAGGGAGCTATGGACGTGAACCCCAAGTTCCTTCTGTACATCAATGCTGTTCAGGGTCTTGCCATTAACTGTATACTTTTCCTTAACATTTGATTTCCCAAGGTGCAACACCTCACACTTAGCCAGATTAAACTCTATCAGCCATTTGAAACTTATCTATATCCTGCTGTATCCTATGACCACCTTCTCCACTATCCACAACTCCACTGATCTTTGTATCGTCTGCAACTTACTAAACCGCCCAGCCACATTTTCATCCAAGTCATTTATACATGTCACAAACGGCAAAGATCCCAGTATGGATCCCTGCAGAACACCACTAGTCATGGGCCTCCAGCCTGAAAAACACATTTCTACCACTGTGCTCTGCCTTCTATTGGCAAGCCAATTCTGAATCCACATGGCCATGACACCATGGATTTCATGCATCTTAATCTTCTGGATGAGCCTCCCATGAGGGGCACTTTCGAAAGCCGTACTAAAATTCATGTGGACAACATCCACTGCTCTACCCTCATCGATCACCTTAGCCACCTCCTCAAAAAATTCAGTCAAGTCAGTAAGGTGTGACGTGCCCTGCACAAGCCATGCTGACTGTCCCTAATTAGGCTGTGCTTTTCCAAATGCATGTAAATCCTATCCCTAAAAATTGTAACCAATAGCTTCCCAACCACCAACGTGAGACTCACCAGTCTATATTTTCCCAGATGATCCCTATTTCCCCTCTTAAACAGAAGAACAACATTAGCTACTTGCCAGTCCTCTGGGACCTCTCCCATGGCTAGCAAGGATACAAAGACCTTGGTCAAGGCTCTAGAAATCTCCTGTCTTGCTTCTTTCTTAAAACCTAGTGTAGATACCATTGGACCCTGGGTATTTATCTGCCTTAATGCTCTTCAAGAGACCCAACACTACTTCTTTCTTGATCTGAAAATGCCCCAGCATATTAGCATACTCCACTCAAATCTCACTAATCTCTGCTAAATTTGCTGCAGTTAAAACTTCTAAAGTCCAACTGCCTGTCATTCGAAATTTGAAATTTGAAATTCTCAAAGGCAGTGCCTCCTTAAGATTCTTCAGGAGCCACTCAAGTTAAAGAAACATTTGAGTCTCAAACCTGTTGCAGTGACAATACTCCATAACTGTTGAGCAGATGGACAGGACATAAAGAATTCACTGCAGCATTTATAAATAGAACAGAAATTGTGTGTGCCTGATTGATAGGAGGCACATGGCAATAATTAAACCTTGAGAACTGAACATAGATTCTCACAGGCTTTACACTGAGCAGATGGACAACCAGCAAATTTAAAAAAAAAACAGGGCAAGTGAATGAACATAGATTGACAGTTCAGCTGAGAGTCTCTAGGGTCTGCTGAAGGAGACAGAAACTGATCCCTTCAGACTGAGGTGACAGCAATTGACAGAACTCAGCAGCTTGCCATAGGATTTTGATGGACTGAAGCAAACGGTGTCAAGCACAAGATTGCTGCCAAATTGACACTGTACTGGCTATTGTAACAGACAGAGAGCAGGGGCAACGGGACCTTAGTCAGCATATTGCGCTTTCTGTTCTGAGGTAGACTTGCTTCTCCTCAAACAAGAAGTTTCTGGAAACACACAGCATGACTTAGAGTATCCATGTTTTGAGCACAGACCCTTCATCACAGCTGAGGTTGTGAGGAGAGGTGAACCGATATTTTCTCTTCCTTACAACAGCATGCATTTCCAACAGCATTCTTCACTTTCCGAGAGGGGTCAAGGCTTTTTGGAAGCCTGAGGTAGTGGGATACATTAACATTTCCCATTTAATTCCAACTCTGCTTTCTCCTCTTTTCTTTATACTATAGTAGCTATAAAGAAAACATACTCCTCCTCTGATAGAGGTACAATTCTGCCCACAGTCCCACTCTGAGTAGCCTTTTTATTGCAGATTTTAATATTTGGATAGCAATAAATGGCAGGGTATCGGAGGCTGAGGGGGGACCTTTTCAACATTTATAAAATCATGCGGGGCATGGATAGGATGAATGGCCAGGGTCTTTACACCAGAGGAGGGGAATCCAAAAATAGAGGCCATAGGTTTGAGGTGAGAGGGGACAGAGTTAAAAGGGACCTGAGGGGCATTTCTTTCACACTGAGCATTGTGCATGTATGGAATGAGCTGCCAAATGAGGTGGTGGAGACTGGTACAATAACAACATTTAAAAGGCATCTGGATGAGTACATGAATAGGAAGGGTTTAGAATGATATGGGCCAAATGTTGGCAAATAGGACTAGATCAGTTTAAGGTATCTGGTAAATGAGTTGGACCAAAAGGTCTGTTTCCATGGCTGTACAACTCTATGACTCTACGATTCTATTTCACCTTCACTACATTTTTCTTGGTATATTTTGAATTGCAATCTAAAACCTTCAGCCATGAATGAAATAAGACTGAACCAAGCTCAGCTTTTATGGCCCAGGGGACACTGTTCAAGTGTGAAGCAGGAAGTGAGCATCTGAAATTTATCTAATGCAGGAGGACGGGGTATGTCAGCTCTGCATGACTTATACACTTCCCTGAAGTAGTTAGACCTGGGAACAGTGTCAGTGTTCTTCCTCATACTTCTATGTGAGGTCAGTAATATGAGCACAAAGCCTACTGTGAGATCAAACTGCATGAACAAACTGAAACTTGGCCAGATCCTGATATCTGCTTACTGTTGACCAATGTCAGTTAAGAGCCTTTCAACAGATGCTAGGTTCTCTAATTTAAACTGTTAGGGCAGCTAAAATTCAGGTCCCTGCGATTTCATAGTGGGACGAGTGCCAGCACAGACTGGTTGCAGGCTGTCTCTGCTAAATTGAAAAATACTGTCAAGGTAATTCTGAACAAACCCTCTCCAAACATGTTTAATTCCATTACACAGAAAAAGACAGCATAATCAGCAAAACAAAGCCTCAAGCTAATTAAGAGGAAAGATTATCAGCTTTTTCTCTGGTCCCTACGCTTTCCATTTTTGCAATTACTTTACTTTCCATCTGTTTTGATTTATCTAATTCCTCTTGCCCTTTAAACTCTAAGATTGGTGAACTACACCTTATGGTTTATTTAGTTCAGCAGATTTGGGACTTTCTGGTACTGATTGCACAAGCATGTTGAAAAGAATGTAGCCAGGCTGATGTAAAACAGGACTCTCTGCATGTGATAGGTAGCACACAGCTCAGCAGAGCTAAGGAAAGATCAATGAGGTATTGAGTCAGGGATGCCTGCAATCTCACCCTGAATCAGCTGAATGCCAGGTGGAACCTTTTGGGTTTGGTTGAACATCAGAGACTGAGCTGAGATAGTAGGAACTGCAGATGCTGGAGAATCTGAGATAACAAAGTATAGAGCTGGATGAACACAGCAGGCCAAGCAGCATCAGAGGAGCAGGGAGGCTGATGTTTCGGTCCTAGACCCTTCTTCAGAATTTTCTGAAGAAGGGTCTCGGCCCAAAACGTCAGCCTTCCTGCTCC
>NC_063371.1:21619-79167 GCF_021869965.1 Rhincodon typus
CTCAGAGTTCTGCATTAGATAAAATGCTTCTTTTTTTAAAACTATTCAGAAATTCTGAAGAAGGGTCTCGGCCCAAAACGTCAGCCTTCCTGCTCCTCTGATGCTGCTTGGCCTGCTGTGTTCATCCAGGTCTACATCTTGTTATATCAGTGATCGAGCTGAGTTCACTTACAGAGGTTCCAATCTGCATTCCCTAATACTCTTCCGCTATAGCTATCAAGCACTGGAGATGAGCATACACATGTGTTCCAATCACACATAAATAAACTCTGACTGTCAGAACACCTTACCCTCAAAAAGAAATGTTACTTGTCAGTCAGCTCTTGTAAGTGAATGAACTGAGTAAGTTCATGCTTCAAAACAGGCTGAGGCATCTGGATGAAAGTCCAGTTGTTGCTTTGATCTCATTTGGATATCAGCTCCAGCCAAACTGAGGTGTCTATGTCACATGTGCAATCTCAAGCTCAGTGCTTCACTCTCAATTCTGGCTCAGAATGTTATGGGCTCAAGTCTCAGTTCAGACTTGAACACAAAATCTCAGCTGAAAATCCAGTGCATGACAGAAGGAATGCTGAACTGGCAGAGGTGCCTATTTTGAATGACATGTTAAACTGAAGCCATTGCTGCTTTATTAGGATGGACATAAAAATCCCACAGCATTGTTTCAAAGAAGAACAGGAAAGATATCTGTTAGTGTCCTAGCAAATATTTATTCCTTAATTAAGATGGGGAAAACATATCACCTTGCTGTTTGTAGGAACTTGTTGGCAGCAGTTGACGACTACATTTCATGTATTATTATAGTTTCTACTCTTCATAAAGTACTTTGTTGATTACAAAATGATTATCAATCTTCTGAGGTTAAAGATGGAGCCATATGTGTGTGTGACATATCCCTTATTTATATTTTAAGATGTCTTTTTTTTAACCACTTAATTATTTGGCTAGCCAATTGTAAATAATGCAATCACAACACAGTAAATCCCAAAAGTTGTGAAGCCATGTCAGGATGCATACTAAGTGGTAGATCCCATTCATTGCATTATTACTGCAGAGACAAACACAAATATTCACCGTCAGCTTACTTCTGATTGTGAAATATGAACAAAATATTACATTTTTGACAACAAGATAATTACATAGGACACTAGATGCCAATATTATACTCAGTACTAGATTTATTCACAGAATATAACCTTTCAAATGTCTGTCACCTCGCCAACTAGCACCAAGTGTCAAGGTACCGAGTCAAGCCATGTCATTGTCTGTTATCCTTCACCTCATTATTACAATTAATGTACTGATGCAAAAGCAAGAGAGGAAAAAATGCTCCTTTGCAAACTTGAGAACAGTTTTGCAAAGGCCCAAACAATAGTTTGGTTCAACATCTCTTCATTGATTCAGAAGGCATGTGTTCAACTCCCATTTCAGGAATTTGAACTCATAAACTTGACTGAGACTCTGGTGCAGTGCTGAAGGACTGCTGCTGCATTGGAGGTGCTCTCTTTTAAATGAAATTTAGTGCAGCTCAGTTAAGTACAATTATCCAAAAGTAATTTTTGAAGATGTGCAGGGAAGTCTGTTTGCATCTGGGCCAATGCTACAAAGAATAGATCAACTGTTAATGAGTATCTGCCTTAATTGCAATCTGTATATGGTCGTATATTTGAACCCATTGCTTTACTTTAATTACTCTGCAGTTGTTCCTAAAAAGAACACTTAATGGTGAGGTAGCCTGAAAACATCAAGTAGGACACAGCAGAGGCTCACTCACACCTCTAATAACTCATGTGGCAATGCTCTTTTCTTGGGCCAGGATATGACGGATGCTATAACTTATAAGGCCTGAACCACACATTATGAAAAAAGAACTTACGTAGTTTCATGACTTGTGCTGTTCTCTGCATTCTCAGGCCACTCCACGTAACATACCACTCTGCCTGGAAACTGCTCTGTTGTGGAGTAATAGCACTGTGGAAAGGCCAGCGACAATGCCACCACCCAAATAGCTCCAATCACAACCTTTGTGGCTGTTGCTGACAGTCTTGGTTTCAGCGGATGAATGATTGCCATGTACCTGAATCATGGAGAAGAAGCAGATTGTTAAACAGAAGGTGATTTAAGGAGAAAATGTCTACCTTTCCTGCTCCTCACTGCAAGGTTCATGAGTGAAACTGAAAGCAACATGACAGGTGCCAGTTGGTATCAACTATTTCATGTCCTTATTCTTTCTTGTGAGCCATTGATGGGCTATTCGGCAGTGACGCATAAATTTCGATTTCTGTCCTATGCTCACTCAGTATCCAAATTAACACACGTCCTCACATGATTTTAATCAAAGTGGGACTCTCAGCTTTTTGAGTTCCTATCCCAGTCTTGGCATGGGGCACTGACAGTAATATAGTAAAACTGGGAATATAAGGGACAGATACAACTGAGATACAGCAGGCAATGGAATTTTCAAAAAGGGTTTCACTAATGAACCTGCTTCACATTCAATTAGATAGTAGCTAATCGGCACTTCTATAGCCTTTACTAATGTTTGCTCTTGTTGCCTTATCCAAAAATGATACCTAATGTAATGCTATCAAGTGGCAAAGTTAGCATAAATGCCGAGATTTGATGGAACAGTTAGCTACTTTTCCTTTAGCTGGGTTTGAAACTATTCTAGAGCCTGTCAGCTGTGATATTGCACGTGAAATGAATTTAAGTCACTTCAACTTAGATTGCCACTTGCTGGTTTGAAATTGGCAGCATGTGGTGGTTCACTCTTATAGAAGCCATTCTCAAACTGGACACTAAGGACAAATAGTATCAGTGGCAATGACTATTCCATCTTTGAGGATGGTAGAAAGATAACCACATAAAACCTTTAAACTTAATGGACCTTTCCATCAGGGTGCAAAATGAAATAAACATAGATTTCCTCACGGATTACATGTAATAGTCCACATTTAGTGATAGTAATAGAAATATTCTTTTTGTTCTTCTGTTTTTCCTGAATGACATGGTCTTTTGGGATTAACACGTGCTTAATTTCAAGCTCAAACACAACCCTTCTGTGTTTTAAAACCTTTTTTTTAACTGCTGTAACTCTCCTGTCACTGTGTTTCACTTACTGTTGTGACTCACTCATTGTTGTGTTTCACCAATTGCTGTCTCTCACTTATTCCTGTGGCATACCAGATACTGTATCTGACCTATTGTTGTGTCTGACTTAGTGCCGTATCTCATCTATTCCTGTGAATCATCCATTAGAGTATCACCTATTGTGGTATTTTACCTAATGCTTTGTCTCATTTAGTCCTGTGCCATACTGACTGCTGTGTCTCACCCATTTCTATATCAATCCTATGACTGTACCGCATCTATTTTTGCATCTCATTTATTTCTGTACCATACCTGTTTCTGTGTCTCACCAGTCATTATGTTTCACCTATTACCATGCCACACCTGTTCTCTTGCGTGCTGGTAATTTTGTCAAAAAAAACCACAAAACGTATCAGCAATCTACCCAAAACTGCAATTGTGGCAAGATAGCAGTCTCAGAATTTTCTAATATTCCAAACTTATGACTTCGCAGCCCAATGACTGTGAAACCTTCATTTAATAGCTGAAGAGAAAGTTCATACACAGAGTCAAAGCAGTAACTTGAGCTTCCCTCAGTGGTGCATGATAATATCAATCGATCCACTTGAAGCTGCATTAATAGCTATCTTCTGGCCACTGTAGCACAGGAGAAAACCTAACATAACTCTGGGCATTTATCCAGAAGCAAGAGAATATACAGGCAAATATTTCCTTTTTTGTCCCAGTAGGACTTTGAGGGCAGTGAAAATGATAGCCATATAAAGATGAGTGGAACAGTTTGAGAAAGGCTGAAGAATGGAAAGAACTTGTATGTGTGATTTAACACTGTATAAGTGATAGATGGAATTCAAACATGTGCTCTAGAAACTTATGTCACACAAAGAGGTGCAGATGACAAAAGTGGTCAGAACATTTCAAGACCTAGGAGAGTGGAGTGAATTCACTCAGCCCGATTGTTCCTGCCACATTGATGGATGGAATTTCAGGGTTAGTGGTATAATCCTGCATGTGACTGCTCACAATAACAAGAAATTGCATCGCTGGAAGAGTTTTAATGCAACAAACCTTGTAAAGAATTTCACAGTTATCATTGAACAACATTTGTCATCAAGGCATGTGAGGAGGTACAATGACAAGTGAGCAAAAGATCACTGAAATAAGTCATTTTTGAGGAACAGCTAAAGGAAGAGACAGACATAGAGAGCTGGTGAGATTTAAGTAGAGAATTTCAGAACTTAGAGACCAGACAGGTACATGTAGTATAGTACAGTGATCCTGCAATGAACTTCCTGCAACAGCAGTGACTGCTGATGCAGCTCAGTGTTACACTGGTTTGAGACTGTGTGAGGACAGATCTTTTGATCTCATGTGACTGAAGAAAATTCCATCCTACAGATACTACACTGGTGAAATCTCTATTTCCAAGTTAAGTAATGAATGGAAATGTTTTGGCATTAATTTTGAAATCTTTTACACTGTCTAAAACGAATTTCAGACAATGCAAAGCGCATCCAATTTTGCAAATGGATCCAGAATTACTTAATTGAGCTTGGAACTGTTGTTTGAGATGAGATGATGCCTTTGTTGTTGGGCAGCTCATATTAAATGGAAGTGTTTACTAATTCTGGCAGTGTTTATAAAAGATGTGACATGTTGCCATTTTAGTGGAACCTTTGTGAGGATGAAAGGTTTGTTTCTGTGTGTATGTGCATTTTTGCACATGGGTTGTTTATATGCATGTGTCTACATAATTTGTGAACAATAGATTTGAGCAAGACCAAGCTCAGTTGTGTGACCTTAACTTAATTTGCCTAAGCTCAGATGTGACTGAAACTGGAGGACCATCAACTCAGTGAAAGACACGCTTTGGTCTGCCCAAAACGTGTTGCTCTTCCGGTGTAAAGATTTGACCTTGATTGAACGTTGCAAATTGGCACATTCCAAGGTTCAGGATTACATGCTGAGGGATGCACTAAGTATAGGACTGCTACTGCCAAGACACATTGGGGAAAGGCCACCATCTTTGGTCTTTCTGCCAAAGTATATCAAGGGTCTGCTCAGTTGTCAGACCCTCTTGTTGCCTCGAATTTAACATGAATAGTTCCCTGCAGAAATAGAAAATTCCTTTGCTTTGCAACTGTAGCAAAGCTCTGAGGAAGTTCAAATCCAATATATCATTTGTTTTCTTTCTCTGCAAGGATGTTACGGAATTGTTTTAGGACCTGTGTACATGTATTTTTTTATGAATGAAGTATATTTTTGTACTTAAAAAGTGTGAAATCTTGATGGCTACCAGTCTCAATGGATTCGTGCTTCAGTAAAAGTCAGCAATTGAAGTAAAGCAGGAAAGGGGATAAATTGTCTTTGAAGGGTGCTGTCAGTTTTGGGGACAATTACTGTTAGGGACAGTAAAGGGTGTCAGTATTGGTGGGGTAGAAATTGCTGTCAGTGTCAAATGAAAGGTGATGTCAATGTCTTACTCATTCTCCAGCACTGGTTGGAATTCCTGCCCTGTTGAGTGAATTTAATCAGCTCAACAGAATGTTGAGAATTGATGAATGTGTCAAGAAGGACTATGAAATGTCATCAAATAAGCATCGAAGCTGTTCAAGTGTTGGAGCAGTCAGTGCCAAGTGAGATTACATTGCAACACATAAAGCTGTCGCTGTACCACAAGAAACACTCTCTGCTGAGCACCGTCAGGCTGATACCGGATAAGGTAAGAAGGGTGAAAACTTGTTGACAATTAGTCAATGCCAAGGTCCTAACGTATCCTCTGAGGAGCCTCACAGTTACCTTCCCATGCTATTTGTCTTTCTGTAGTTTGAATATGCTTTTGGATTGCTGATGGATTCATTCTTAAAATCATCCAGCCAGCTGGTCTGAAGCAATTTAATGAGGTGCATACTGAACACCAGATAAACTACAAATTAAATGTTTCTCAATATTCCCAGACCATCTGTCAAATCTGGGCACTTCTCTCATGCCTATTGTTTACCTAACAACCCTTTACTACCTCCTATGTGAGCCCACACATTGGTTATTGATGAGCTATTCCTCTTTACCACCACACCCAGTGCTGTCATTGTTGCACATTGAAGCTTCCACATCTTGTGGAAATAGTGTAAAGAGGAAGCCAATCAAACCCCACCATCAAGTAATGATCCTTGAAATAAAAAGGAAAAATGTGTTCAGATGCAGCTTCCTTCAAGCTCAGATGATGCCAGGAGCTTGTGCCTGTCCAGGAGGCAGGGTTGAATTGTGCTGTCAGCTCTCAGTAAGATCATATCTGATCTGTACTTACTTGTGAATGTTTGCTTCACAGTCATCGATATCTTTACCTAATAAAAGTTTAGTGATCTTAGTCCTGAAAGCTCCAATTGACTCCATTGCCTTTTGACTTGGCTATTACAAGTATTCCTGGCTGGCATCCCATGGGCACTCTCCATAAATTTGAGACCATCCAAAACTCTGCTGATCCCATTCCACCTCAAGGCAACCTGCATTCATTCATCGCACTGCATTCGCTAAATGCACTGTTCTCCAGTGCAGCAAAGCATTAATTTTAAAATTACCATTTTTGTTTTTCACCACCCTCTGTGATCTTATCCCTCGCTTCCTCTGTCATCTCCTCCAGAAACACAATCCTTAATATATCTGTGTTCCTCCAATTCTGTCATCCAGGACATCCCCTGTTTTAAGTGCTCCTCTATTGTGACTATCCCTTCTTCTACCAAGGTCTGGGTCTGTGGCATTTCCTCCCAAAATATTACCTATAATTTACCTCTCTTTTTCCTTAGAATTTTCTTCAAGGTTTCTTTAAAATATGTCTCTTTGATCATCTAAGCTTTTAATCATCTATGGCTCTGTGACCCTTTATCCACCCAGATATCTCTTTATGTAGCTTGAAGAGAGGCTGTCTTTGGCAATTTTATGACATTGATGTCACTCCCTGACTGCAACCATTTGTTGGTGTTGTTAAAGTTATGTCCCATCATTAATATCCCTATATCTAACCTACCCAATTCTTTGAATAATTTTAAGACCTTGATCAGATTATCCCTCAATCCTCGAAAAGAAAAGATTCAAGTATAGGCCATGCAACCTGATTGTGTCATGTAAATTAACCCAGGTAGCATTGTGGTGAATCTGCACTGCCCTTCATTCAAACCCAATACACCCTTCCTGGCTGCAGTTCCCACCTTGTGAGTTCATGTACAGGATCCTGGCAGACATTTCTCTTCCTGACCCTATATACAGTGTAGAGACAGTGGAGGAATTGTGGGTTGGTTAAGACATGTTGCATGCCATGGGCTCCAGTGTGGGAAAGTAGTCATCTAGACTCGAAACCTTAGCTTGCTTTCTCTCCATGGATGCTGCCTGACCCGCTGTGATCTCCAGCATTTTTTGTTTTCAGTAAGCTAACAAGATGATTTGTGGGGCTTGCAGAAGCTCTGTTCTTGTCTTGTCCATGTTCAATAACTAGGTATTATTCCGTATTATGTCAATAAATTCTATTGTTTTCTTTTACGCTTGCATGGAACGTGGGTGCCAATGGCTAAGTCAGTATTTATTGCCCATCCCTATTTTCCCAGAGGGCAGTAAAGAGTCAGCCTCTTTGTTGTGGTTTGAGAGTCACCAGGTCATATAGAGCAAGGAAAGCAGACTTCCTATCCTATGGGCCATTATTCAAACAAATGGGTTCTTACATCAATAGACAGTGATTACATGATTTCCATCAGGCTGGCTTTATGTTCCTTTTCTTTGTTGAATAGAAATTTCATGCATTGCCATGACAGGATATGAACCCATGTTCCCAGGACGTTAGCCTGGCATTCTGAATCACTAGCCTTGTGACATTACCACTGTACTTGCACCTTGCATTCAAAATACACAATTGTAAAAGACACAGATTCTAAACCAGAAGGATTCTTCAACTTCAGAATCCCCCAGGAGAGCTGGTGAGCAATATATTTACATGCTTCAGACAATGCCTGATTGAGTGTTGCAGAAGACTGAGATGCCAATCACAACACTGATACTAACGTACAGCTGCTCTTCTTTTTGTCACATAGCAAGCTTCAACAGGTAACTTTAATTCCACTCTGAAAATGCATGGCCTGCATTTACAGCACCCTGTAGATGAGAGCTTTAAAAGATCACGTCACACAGAGTTTCCTATTTACAGTTCGTAAGATCCCAATTCCAGTCAAGCCAACAGGAAGAAATGGATGAAAAATATTTAAGCATTCCTTATCAAGAGGGAGATTATATTTTTCAAAAGTACCCTTTATTTGTGACTCCATAACAGTTCAAATTGGACATTAGCAATATGGTTCAAATTCTTTCCATACAAAATGTGACACTGTGGGTTACCTCAATATATTTGCAACTTCATCCAATATTTGTAGTGTATATTCTATGGCAAAAAGACTGGTTGAAGAGTTTTACATGATTTACAGCAGATCCATATAGAATAGCAGCTGAATCCTAGACAGTGCCCCTTCCCCATTGAAATTTAGAAACTACTGCCCCAAGCTTTAGTGCAGCCCTCAGCATGTAGCTCTGGAACTTGGAATGCACAAGTCTACACACAATCATGGACAACACTGTATTGGAAGATCAACAAGGTGTGGGCTCATCAAAGGGCTCCTTTCACCAATTTGCTGATCCTTTCATTTACTTGATGTTTTGCAGTGGGAGGAAGTGGGCTATCACAGCAAAAAAAAGTCCTCTGGTACTTGTATGTACGCAGAGCAGTTGCTACATGGAATACAGGCCCCGCAGAACCTCCTTAAGGTAAAGGTTGCACCCAATGGCCTTGTAATCTATCAGATTCTCTGATTAAACCCGATGGTATTCTTGACGAGCCAAGATTGAATTAACTATTCACGAAGTGACTTTATTCGGCTGACATTTATTAATGAGCCTTGATCATCTGCCTCAAACCAACACTTGTGGATATATTCGCATGCAAATTGACTCTGTTATAAAATTGGCTTGCAACGAGTGTTATGCGATTATCAAATGAAATGCTGCACTATTTATGATGCTTTTTAACGAGCAAAGCTGAACCTCTCCACTGCCCAGACCTCAGTATTTCAGACAGCTTGTGGACACATGCAGAATACGATTAGTGAATAATGGCAATCCGCTCTCAGTAATCAGAGTTTATTTGATTAGCACTCAAAGCAAGACTGAAACAAGTTTTATTTTAAGTGCATAATTGAGTTTTAAAAATAAAGTAATTTTCTTGTTGTCGCATTCTGAAGAATAAACCCAGATAGTATGATGCAAGTAGCCATACATGGGTAGACATCACACTCATCAGACTATGCCCTTACATGGATCCTTTCCTACATGCAATTTCCTGAATCAATTGTAGCTTCAAAACTGTTGCTGTAACTAAGATGCAGGAAAGATCTTATAGACTGGGGAATAGGAGACTGTTCCATATGATCCAGCTCTAAAACTGAAAACCTCTTCATCCATAAAGCTGCTGGGCAAGATGCTTTAATGGTTTCTGTCCTTGTCTTGCTACAGAGATGAGTTGGGCTCTGCTCTGCAACACCACACTGTGACATGGTCAAGAAAGGGAACTTATTGAAATGGTGGTTATTGAAGACCATATCCCATCATTCCATAGAACATAGAACATAGAACATAGAACATTACAGCGCAGTACAGGCCCTTCGGCCCTCGATGTTGCGCCGACCTGTGAAACCAATCTGAAGCCCATCTAACCTAAACTATTCCATTATCATCCATATGTTTATCCAATGACCATTTAAATGCCCTTAAAGTGGGCGAGTCTACTATTTTTGCAGGCAGGGCATTCCACGCCCTTACTACTCTCTGAGTAAAGAACCTACCTCTGACATCTGTCCTATATCTATCACCCCTCACCTTAAAGCTATGTCCCCTCGTGCTAGCCATCACCATCCGAGGAAAAAGGCTCCCACTGTCCACTCTATCTCATCCTCTGATCATCTTGTATGTCTCTATCAAGTCACCTCTTAACCTTCTTCTCTCTAACGAAAACAGCCTCAAAACGCTCAGCCTTTCCTCATAAGACCTTCACTCCATACCAGGCAACATCCTGGTAAATCTCCTCTGCACCCCTTCCAATGCTTCCACATCCTTCCTATAATGCGGTGACCAGAACTGTACGCAATACTCCAAGTGCGGCCGCACCAGAGTTTTGTACAGCTGCAACATGACCTCATGGCTCCGAAACTCAATCCCTCTACCAATAAAACCTAACATACTGTACGCCTTCTTAACAACGCTATCAACCTGGGTGGCAACTTTCAGTGATCTATGCACTATTCCATAGTGTTGGGCTCCTTGAGATTGGGTAAGCTTCAGTAGGAGCTTATTCACCTGCCAGCAGAGATTTCCTTGATTAATTTCTTATAAAACTAAGAATTTCTGCTTTATTACTGTGTTTACCAGAGGGATAGAATTCTAAAAGGAGGTGAATACACCTTTGTTATAGATTAGGAATATCATAGCTGGCTTTGTCTATTGCAATTTTGTGCCATTAGAGGCAGTGCAAAAGGGTTTTGTAATAAAGTTCTTGTAGCTAGTACAGTGACAGCAAGCTCACCTATGTCAAAGCGCCTTCGATCTTCATGACTTCACATTCATTGTGGCCAACGTGGCAGATTTAAATAAACTACCTACAGTTCAGAGGACATCTCTGGTCCCACCATGCACATGTGTGCTCTTGCCCAGCAAATGATGCATATCTGCTCTGCCCAAGTAAATTCACAGGCCCAGATGCAGAAGAAGGGAAAGATTCTTTTTAAGTAGCCAAGTCCTGAATTGGAGCATCAACTCACAGTAGCTTATCTCAAGGCTGTGAATGCTGCCAAGGAGACCTGCAATCACTTCAAAGTGATACAACTCACTCTTTTAACTTGGAGGTTTCACGTACTGTTTGAAACTCAGCTTCACACTGTCTGACACAAAAGTTACAACACAAAAACAGGCTACTGAATAACTTCAGGTCAGCCAGGAAATGAACCTTCTATTCACATTACCAAATGATTACCCTCAGAGTCTTTTACATGTTCAGCCTGTGTGATATTTAAACCCAGGTGGGAAGGATGAAAATCTATCTCACAGAATTTTTTTCTGAAACAACCATGTTATTTCTCTCCAAAGACTCAGCCTCTTCTTGTGGCTTTTTAGATTCATTTTGTCACTTTTAATAATCTGTATGTCAACACACTCACCAAAGATCCTGAGACAGCAACTTCCAAACCAAGATCACCACTATCCAGAAGGATAAGGACAGCAGATAATGGGAACAACAATGCCTGCTGGTTCCCAACCAAGCCACTTACCATCCTGACTTAGAAATATATCACTGCCCCTTCAGTGTCATGAAATCAAAACCCCAGAATTCCCTTCTAAGAAGCATTGTGGATCTATTTACAACACATGGACTCTAACGGTTCAAGAAGGCAGCTCACCATCACCTTCTCAATGTCAAGAAGGCAATAAAATGCTGTTGATATTATTTATTTGTTGGTTAATGAATGACAAGATTGAAAGAGCTGCAGACTGTTTTGATTGATTTTCTCCCCCTTATTCCTTGAACACCGTTATGTTTTACAATTTTCTGATTTCTACCCATGAAGTCAATTGGATGCTTGATCAATAATTTAATAAATATATGCTTGTCTCCTCCAGCCATGAGACTTGACAATGCAAAGGTATTGATCAGACCTCATCTCAAGCATTATGTTCAGTTTTGGACAGCACATCTCAGGAAGGGTATATTGACCTTGAATGAGATGCACACCATTTCTAAACCAGACACGAAATTGAGGAATGACTTGAATATGAAAACATTCAGTAAGGTCAAATCCAGAGGATCTAGAGGAATATTCAGAATGAGAGGCCATAATCTTAATGTAAGAGCTGGACCAGTAAAATAGGTCAAAGGAGCTTAGGTTTGATCAGCCATATTGATTTGATTGATGGAACATGTTGGAAGTTTGATCATATGTTGTGATGGAACTATGTTGGACTGGGCCAAACCCTCTCCAAATACATTAAGAAGATAGCCTTGACCCTAACTTTTCTTATTTTAAAGGCAAGTACCAGTCATTGCATTCCCAATGCATTTTGCTTGGTCAAACTACCAGATTTGAAGTAAAACACACTTTAGTCATGCGTTACAGTTAGGGTACAACAAAAGAAAGAAGAAATTGGAATAACTTAATTCAATGGGAAAACATAAAAGAATAGAATAATAGAATATTTAAATACTAGACAGTCACCATTCCAATATAGTAACATCCCATAAACACACCCTTAGAAAAGGCAAATTCAGTAAAATCGATTGTCTCACAGGCAATTCTCCAGTCCAGGAGGAAAAACATTTAGACAAAACTCTGAGAGAGAGACAGTAGCAGGGAGAGATGTACTGCAGCTTCCAAACCTGGCTGCAAGGCCCCAGTAACAACTGCTACTGAAAAAGTATAACAAAAAATCCTGGTTCTGTGGGAACTTGACCCCACCGATTAAAGTTGCTTCCATTTTTCCAATCTTCGAAAAAAAAAACTCAAGGTGTCACAAACTGTTTACCATATGGGCTTTGAAGCATTTCTGATCTCAACCTTTCTTCATAAAAAAAACGACAAATATACCTCTTATAGCTATTGTATCGTCATGGTACTCAAAGGTCAAATCAGGATCTTTTCTCAGACTGTGATAAATCTTGTTAAATTAAGCTTTGGGGAATATCAAAGGGGCGGAAGAAATTGAATTGGTCAAACTGTACACAGAAGATGAGCTGGGAGAATTGATAAGATATGTTTGAATTAAGCCAAATAGCTTTTTCTATTTCTCAACTAGTTTTAGGTTTCTTAATTATCTTCCACTTAATTTGAAAGAAAAGTAAAGCAGTTGCTAATCCATTCCGAGTTATGGTCATACACAATCCAGGCAAAGATTAATGGTTATTTAAAAACATTATCCAAAGTCAAAGAGCTATATCTTATGTACAAGCAGTGAATATTCCAGGATTCATCATGACATGTAAAGTGGTGAATGAAAGGTGCACAAAAATCACTTCCCACATGTTGTCAATATGCTATGGCCATTGGTTTGTGGACCATGTTTTGCAGATGGAACTTTACTCCTGAGTTAGGGAATTGTATATTCGAGTAGCTTTCCAGAGACTTGAAGCTGCAATCTGGCTGAGGTGCAATTGCAGGGCTGATGGAACACTGTAGTGTCAGACATGTCTTTGTTTGTAGCATTACACTGACTCCCTTTTTGCCCTCCCTGCTGGATGTAGACTATCAAATGGCATTAGTCAATGAGTAGCAGGGATATTGCCCCTGTGTCCTCTCCAATATTTACCACTCATCCAATATGTAAGAACAGGTAATTGCTGATAATCACATGATATTGTAGGATTTTGCTTTGTGCAAATTGGCTACTGCAGTTTCTATATGACAATGGTGAGTAGATCTTGAAAGTATTTCATTATCTATGAGGGTTTTGGAAATATTTCAGGTGGATAAAGACGCCATAGAAATGTTAATCATTCCTTCTTTCTGTTTATCTGAATTGGAGGTGCTGAGACTATGTCTAATTAAATAGAATTCCTAAAATAGACAGAAATTACAGTCCTAGTTTAAATCTCTGACGTATCAAATGTAAACCATTGTCAAATACATTTCAAAATGTGTGTACTTGACAAATCAAATCGTTTCTGTATACGCATTTTTCACGTCGAATGTTTCCTTTAATTGCTATTTCTGTTCCAGAATTAGCTGCGCCACAAATATTTCAATAAAATGAAGACGGGATTTTGAGCTCATTTCACCAAGGCCTTTACTTAGTTGCACTTCTTACACATGGTTTCCTCAAACCCTTTAAGGGCACCAAAATGTAGATGCGCCGAGCCCTTCCATGGTCGGGTCTCAATCGTGACTAACAAGATCTGCCTCCTGATTTCGGAGTCTGGCTATTTCTTTCTGGATGTGATGACAGAAATTACCATTTCCACTAAGTCAGAAGAAAGTGGTCCTCGTCCTGTTCCCATATGTGGGACATAATGATGTGACAACGGCAGTTTTGTAGCAAACATGCTTTGCAATACAAATCTTCTCTGGTCCAGAGCACGTTAGCCTTGTTGCACCTGCACAAAGTGAGTTGCTGACTGTCCCTTAGATAGTGTGAGAAAGGAATATTTTCTATTATCCAGCTAAAATCCAACAATATATTTCACAAATGCATGACAGAAATACTGGAATTTTTGGATGCAATTCGACCCAGGTTTGAGACTTGGATGAACGTCAAAGTAAGGCAAGGGCGAGTTACATCCTTTTAAACAAGGAAATCGAGTCGATGCATTTAAACCCGCGTTGTGAACGACGTCTTTGTGTAAAAGGCGTTTGTAAAAAGCGAAGTGAATGAAATGACATTTGCTCGGGAGAAGATGCCAGAGTTGTGGCAAATTATATACATAGGCGAATTGAGTGTAGCCTACACGTTGAAACATTAACCTGGACTAAGCAAAGTAATAGCTTCAAATAACACGGAACATGCTCGGGAGAAGGAGTAACTGGAAAAGAATTTACAAGGCTCCATCTCCTGCCTGATTTCCCACTCCCTTTACAGGAGAATTGTCGGCTGAGAAGGAAAGAACCGATGCTGAATAAAACCGAACTTATTGAACAGTGAAGTGAGAGTGGGAATTGGAGCTTAGAGAGACGATTGATTTGTACTACCATTTGGCCATTAGCATCCAATGCTTCACAGTTTAGTAATATGAAAATCAGTGCGAGTCTCCCATTGACGAGAACCTGAAATGAACCCGGTATATGAGTACAGTGGCTATCAGAGCAGGTCAGAGGCAAGGAATGTTCCATTCAGAAACTCACACCCTGCCTCCCCAAAGCCTGTCTACAATCATCAAGGCACAAACCAGGAGTGTGATGGAATACTTTCCAATTGCCTGGTTGGGGGCAGCTCCAACAACACTCGAGAGCCTTGATACCATTCCGGACAAAGGAGCCCGCTTGATTTGCACTACACCCATAAATATTCACTCCCTCCACCGCCGACGCTCAGCAGCAGCAGTGTTTCCTATCTACAAGATGCACTAAAGAAATTCAGCAAACCTCCTTCCATAGTACCTTCTAAACGAGATTACTACCATCTAGAAGGACATGGGCAGCATTTTAATTTGAATACCACAACGTGCAACTCACCTCGCTTACCCCTTCACTCACGAATCTGACTCGCTAATATATCACTATTCCTTCAGTGTTGTTGTGGGTCCACCTACAGCGCATGGATTGCCGCGGTTCAAGAAGGCAGCTTACCACTATCTTCTCAAGGGTAAATGGGGACAGACAATAAATGCTGGCTCAGTCAGCAACGCCTCTGAATAAATGAACATACAAAATAAATCGAGTAATTCAAAGAATCTTGGTCGTTTTCTTGCCAAATATCGAGTTCAATGGTATTCACAGTTAACTATTGCCAGGTCATCAACCACACTGTATCAACGAACAGCCCAGTTATTGGCGTGGTATAGTTACTGACGCTGACAGAATTCGGATCGCTGGTGGATGTGGAAAACCCTTTGTGAGTTTCCACAAGCTATGGGTCTCAGTCGGACTTCTTCCCCACTGAGGATGTTACCCGTATGAACTGGATGAAGCAGGCTTTCAACTCCACGTCTAAAGCAGTGCAAGGAATGAATGAATGGCCATCCGTGCTACATCTGACGATAGACAAGGAACAAACATCCGTGGCAAATGGATTTTGCATCAGGGTTTATTCATTCAGTGACTATCTCTGGAAGTTCACCGAGATGAACTGCATTGCTCTGGCGTTATGCAACCTCACTTTGAATGACTACACCATGGAGGTATTACTTTCGCTGCCTTGGTTCTGAAGCTCTGGAATATCGTCACTAAACTTCTGCTTTTCTCTGTTTTGATCTCCTTCATAATGTTCTTTTGAAACTATCGCCTATGACCGTCTCTTCTAATATCACCTTACAATGCCCATTTCAAGCAGTGTTTGATGTTGGCATTTGTAGAAGCTTTGGAACATTTCATGCCAATACACAATTGCTTTATAAATGCAACATATTGTTGCTGTTCAAGTACAGCGTAGAAAATGCTTTTGTTTTTGCAACTGTAGAGAAACTGAGAAATGTCAAAATTCCATTTTCTTGTTTTTGCAAAGACTGTACAGAACTGATCTAGAACAGTTGTATGCACTTATGCTTGACTTTTTAATGAATACATTCGATTTTTGAAGATCAAAAAAACGATATTTAGAACAGAAGTCGATTGACTACCATTCTGGTAAACATTGTTACAGTAAATCTGAACTACCTTGTGAATGAGATGGAGATTTGAAAACAATTGTATTCCTCAGCACATGGATTTTGTCTGGCGGTGGTTTGGGGGACTCACTCGCTGGTGCGTTTCTCCTTGCACAGTTCAGGCCACTTCAACAAGAACTACATTGTTTACATCCCTAGCCCACCTTCAGCCCTCCTTCTGCTTCAATTCATTGAAAACTCCGCCATCCATTTCGTAACCGAATCCATCATCCGTGAGTCGGCCCCTCGCTGAATCCCAGTCGACCAACATTTCAATCTTGAAAGGTCACATCTTTCTACCCAAATCGCCTGCTTGTCCCACTCTTTGTTACCTCCTCCAGCTTTACAATTCCCCTCAGAACTTCTCATTCCTTCATTCTATCCTCTTGACCATCCACGCTCTTTCACACAATCATTAGAAATTATGCTTTAAAGTCCTGAGCTGTGGAATTCTTTCCCAAAACACCGAGACCCTGCACACACTGACCCTTTTTGTGGAATTGTAGTCTCCTGACACTGAATTGCCTTTTTGACTTGGAGTTTTTCTTTGTCTGACTACGCCCTTGTGAATCATATCGCCACATTTTACTTGCTCAAGGCGCGATATTGATTCAAGTTGTTGCTATTGAGGGCTTGCTTTTACGTTTAACAGGAGAACAGCAAAAAAGGGGCGTTGGTCGAATGAATCCTACGCCTCGTCACCTGAACTTTCTCAATATTTAATAATTACTCCTCAATTCAGTTTAGCTTTTATCAATTGGATCAACTGGAATTAGTTCATCCATCACCATTTTGCACGGTGAGTGTTAAAGTATGCGCGCTTTGCAAATAATCGGCCTTGGATGTTATTTCATGCATTTTTTTTATTTTCTAGGATAAATGTTAACAACGAATGAACAGCCCGTGTGATATTTCAGCTCAGTTCGCATGAACCAGTCTGCCCGAAGCCTGAACGGATGTGTTTGAAAGAAAAATGACTAATCATGCTTTTCCGTCTATCAATTTTAAATTTGCTTTCGACTAATTTAAATTTGCATCCTTCTGACTGACTTCAATATGCTAAGTATCACTTTTCCTGCCTGCGTGGAAATGACTTTTTTTTTTGCTCTGCTAAATTACAGAAGCACATTTGATTTGAAAGTTAATTGTTATCTAGTGAGACGGGGTGGGGAAGGAGCTGAGCAGTCTTATTGAGTGTGACAGTGAGTGGGAGCTGAAGACATGTTGCAGAACAATAATGAGTAGGTCCCTGAAGTCCGCCCGCTTCATCATCGCAATTCACTAATCGAATTCAGCTGTCAAGCAGTACCAAGCTCACTGAGTCCACCGAGACAGCTCCTTCCGACGTTGAAGGGGAAATGCTTCAAAACGATAAAACCAGTAAATCTAAAGGTAAATTGGTTTCTGTTTGGAACATTCAGCAGAAAGCGTCATTATAGCTTTGGCGCAAACAATACAGGTTTTGTACTTTTTTAATGTATCTGATAAGCTAATTCATGATTGAAAAAATAACAGTCAGGGCCAACGTACAAACATTTGCAGAGAAAAAAAAATCCACATGCTTCCCAATATTTTACAAAGCTGTTCGAACTGATTGCTTGAGGATCCTTGTGAAAGGATCACGCTCTCTTATAAACCCTCTGGCCAGAATGAGCTTCAAGTACACGATCTCTGGAATAACAAGGTGTAGAGCTGGATGAACACAGCAGGCCAAGCAGTATCAGAGAAGCAGGAAAGCTGACGTTTCGGGTCTGGACCCTTCATCAGAAATTTATTTCAGCAGTTCCTACTATCTCTCACACTATCTCTGGAGTTGCCTCTCTTGGCAACTTGACATACGTCACAAGTTCCATGCCTACAATGCCACTTTAAAACTAGTTTAAATCTTTGAAAGCTTAAAAGCTCCACCAAATGAGATTTAGGAGTGTTAAGAGGCGAGAGAAGCGCCAAACCGCAATGTTTGTTATGGCATTGGTCCTCAGCTGAAAGATGTTGTCCAGTTGTCATCTCTCATAATTGTTTGCTGGCACTCCTACAATCTTTCTGGAAAGCACAAACATGTCAGACTGCCCCATCTTGGAGTTAAATGCTTCATCTATAAAGAACAGCGTGAAGAAGTCTTGCTCTATGTGTTAAACATGCGTCTAACGACAGAACTCGAAAAGGCCTAACAAACCGCTCCGTCTGTTCAGACCTTTCCGTTCAAACTTCAAAGAGGGGGATAATAAACGAACAAGCCGTACTGAGTCAGTCTGGCAGCATTGTCATCTCAACACGAAAATTTTCTATAGATCATAAACCAAACAAAAACAAAATCCTAAAACATCTCGCCTGGTTCGGGGGTGCAGCAAGATTAATGCCTCTACCACAAGGATGGAGCTGGCAAACAGCGCAGGGGTCAAACCAGTAACAAGTGTGTGAACGTTTTCACGCGAAATTGCACCGTCCCTCGTTTTAAGATGATTGATTCAAACAATCGAGCATTCATTTTCTTAAAATTAGAGGCATATTTCACAATTTCTCACTCAGCACCGGCACCCTTCTTGTGAAAATGGCTGATAGCGCTCTCAGCTCTGACCGGTCCCAAGAGTTTAACCGGAATCTGTCAGTTGCAGACTGTGCATCGGCTTTCCTTGCTTTTAGGAGGTGTTCAGTGTTTAGAATTGGTGACAAACTTGCTGGCGAGTCTGTCTGCAAATTTGTGTGTGCGAGAGAGAGAGACCCCTGTTTGCCTGTGAACGGGGAGAAATGGAAGGCTGTTCGTGGGAGACGGCAGGTTGAAACAAAGGGATTGAATCAAGAGCTGTGTCTTGTCTTATCACGAGCTCGGCGCATTGCTGCCCAGCTCTGGGTTAGTGCTAACCGTGCCCGAGTCACGGAGAGAGGAAAACGGACAGCGGTGGCGACTGAGAGCTCTGAGGCACAGTCAGGCTCAGCACCTTATGAGAGACACCGGATTAGGAGCGGGATGAAATTGCATCTCGGCCACCGGGTGCTTCAGTTCACTGACTCCGTGCGGCAAAGGTTGAAGAGGAGACGCCGAAATTGCTAATTCGCCTCCAAGCGGTAACCGATTAGATTCAATAGCAAGGCTGAAGCTCCAGGCGAGGAACTTGCGCCTTTCTGAGACAGGAGGCGTGGTCCGGACACTTCAGCAGAGAATCACACCGTACCGAACAGGCCGTTTGGCCCATCAAGTCTGTACCATCAAAGTCTAAATCTATACGAGCCTCAGTTGAGAATAACCTCTCTGCAGCCGGGGCCGGGTATGTAGAGAGAGAGAGAGATGTAGAAAGCTGGATTGCGAGCCACAGGGATACAGAGAGGCAGAGACAGCGTTAAGAGGTATCAAGAGAGGAAGACAGCGATGCCAGAGGTCGGGAGACGCGTAGAAGTGTTTCAGAGTCATACAGCACGGAAACAGACCCTTCGGTCCAACCAGTCCACGACGACCATAATCTTAAACTGAACTGGTCCCACCTGCCTGCGCTGGACCCCGATCCCTCCAAACATTTCCTACTCATGTACTTATCCAAATGTCTTTGAATCGTTGTAATTGTACCCGCATCTATCACTTCCTCTGGTAGTTCATTCCAAGCACGAACCACGCTCTGTTTAAAAGAAGGCTGCCCCTCATTTCTTTTTTCAATCTTTCTCCTCTCACCTTAAAAATATGCCCCCTAGTCTTGAAATCCTCACCGCAGGGAAAATACACCTACTATTCACCTGTCTAGTCAATATTGTGTGGAGCTAGAGGAACACAGTAGGTCAAGCAGCATCAGAGGAGCAGGAAAGTCGACGTTTCGGGTTTACACGCTTCATCAGGACTGGGCAAGTACTGTCCTCAGTGCTGATGAAGGGTATATTAGGAACGTCGACTTTCCTGCTCCTTTGATGCTGCCTTACCTGTTGTATTCCTCCAGCTCCACATTGTATTGGCTCTGACTCCAATATCTGCGATTCTTACTATCTCCATTCCCCTATCTATACCGCTCATGGTTTTATAAACCTCTGTAAGGTCACCCCTCAACCTCTTACGCTCCAGTGAGAAAAGTCCCAGCCTCTCCTGAGAACATGGTGGCACTATTCCAACGTGAGCCTTGGGTTAAGACGGTGAAAAGCTCACCTGTCCAGGGCGATAGCAGTCATTGAGTAGATGCTGGCGAACATGGCAGTAATGGGGAAAAAGTTGTGGAAACGACAGTAGCCGAGGCCGAAGTACCACTCGTTGTGGATGCCGTAGACAAAGTTGATGACCGCATTGAAAGCAGCCACGGAGCACTCGGTGAAAGCCAGGTTGACCAAGAAATAGTTGGTCACTGTCCGCATCCTTTTGTGGGCCAGAATAATCCACATGACCACCAGGTTCCCGCACACTCCCACCGCCACGATAATGGAGTAGGCGAGCGCCCACAGGGCAATCTGCCACTTGGGCTGCAGGAATTTAGTGTCCAGTTCCTCGGTCTGATTCCCTGGCTCAGAGTCATTCCCTTGCCACGCGTTCAGCTCCATGGTGAGAGAGCACTGCAAGTCACCGTCTCTTCCGTCAGATCTTGCTCACTCCAGAAGCTCGCAGCATGTCACAGAGAGACGCTCAGACAGGCAGACACAATGTGGCCCATCTCTTCCCCCACGTTTCCTGGCCGCTTTTAGTCGTCAGCTTGCCGTTGAGGTCCCTGAATGAAACTCTGCAGAGTCATTCTTTTCTCTGAGTCGCAACTCTGCTGATTGTCAGTGTATGTGTGTGTGTGAGAGAGAGGGCGTTATACCTAGGGCTCCAGCACACACGTGTTGACTCTACCAACCTGACAGACAAACACAGGGAAATAACAGGAGGCTGGTCTCTTTAAAACACATTTGCACAGGAAACGTCAGTGCCTCTGGGAGGGCAGGAGCGAGAGGAAGACCACCCTTCATCCCTTGCCGGCTTGCATCTGCCCCACAATTGGCTTGCTAGCCCCAAATTCTCCAGAAAGGGAGGCAAGAGAGAAACCTTTTTGGTGACTGCCTTAACCCTGTAATTCAGCGAAATGTTTGTCCTTTTGAAGTATAGTCTATGATTAAACAACAAGTGACAGATTTGCATGCGCATTTTAGCTGTATCGCCACCTTCGGTCCGAATTATTTACTAATCTCATTCCCAAGAGTGTCCAGTTAAAATGCGTTTAGCACTCCGCAGCTGGCCAGCTCCTGGTTGCTTTGTTTCAGTTCTCACTGTGAAGTGTTCATATTGCAGCTTTCACTTGCCTCTCAGGGACACAGCTTTAGCATTCAATCCGTTCAATCTCCTCCTGTCTCCGCATTGGGCTTTAAAGAATCCGGAACAATTCTGCCTGGAGGCGCATTCCTGCAATTAACCAGAAGAGCAGCAAATGGCTCTGGGAGTCGAAACGTGTGCACGAGGCATTGAGAGACGGACGGAGAATTAGTCATTTAGATGGCGAATTGTTGAACAAACAATCTATATTCATTTATTTAGCTCTCAAAGTGAAGGATGAACAGATCCAGTGTAACGAACGGAATTATTTCACAACTAAATTCCGCCCAATAATTGCCAATATTAAACATTGTGTAGAAAACCAATCAGCCGCTCTGAGGGTTCTGAAGAATCTAGTCCCCTCCTCCTATCCTATCCCATTCCAGTGTCCCGATAATAATCTGGCAAAAAATGTCTACCCTTCACTCAGTGAAAAGATAGCCTGTAATCTGATTCAGGCATAGCATCTCCTTCCAACTCTTCTAATCGTTTTCTTTGGTTCTTTGGGTAAAGATCTAAAATTCATACACTGTGCTCATTGTTCAATTATTATGATCCAATTTTCAGAACTTTTCACTCAAAGGAATGTGGAATTGTTAACTAGGCCAGCACTTACTGCCCATCTCTGATTGCCCTGAAGAAGGTGGTGGTGCCTACATGAACCAAAGCAGGCAATGCACTGTAGGTAAGTCTACAGTGCTCTGAGGGAGGCAATTCTAGGACTTTGATCCAGCAACACTAAAGGAATGTCAATATATTTCCAAGTGAGAATGGTGAGTGGCTTGGAAGGGATGTTGCATGTGAAGGTATTCCCACATATCTGCTGCACTTTGTCCTTCTCAGTGGTTGAGGTTATGAGTTTGGAAGGTGCTGTTGGAGAATCTTTGGTGCACTGTAGTCTATCTTAAAGATGGTATACATTGCTGTACTGAGCATCAGTGGTGGAGGAAATGAATGTTGAAGGTGACAGGTTGAGTCCTGATCAAGAGGGCTGCTTTGTCCTGGATGAATTCAAGCACCTTGAGTGTTGTTGGAGTTGCACCCATCTAGCCAAGTGGAGAGTGTTTTGACACACTTCTTATTTGTGTTTGATAAATGATGGAGATGGGTATTAAGGAGACAGGAGGTGAATTAATCATTGCAGGATTCCTAACCTCTGATCTGCACATTGTAGCTACTATACATATATGTCTTGTCAAATTCAGTTACTAGCCAGTGGTAACCCCCAGAATGTTGATAGTGGGGATTTAGTAAAGGTAATGCCATTGAACAGCAAGGGGCATTAGTTATATTCTCTTTTGTTGGAGATTGATATTGCCTGGCACTTGACTAATGCAAATGTTATTTGTCACTTATCAGTCCAGGTCTTGCTGCATATAGCTGCTTCAGTATCTGAGGAGTTACAAATGGTGCTGAGCATTGTGCAATCATGAGCGGACATCCCCACTTCTGATCATATGAAGGAGAGAAGGTCATTGATGAAGCAACTGAAGACGCTTGAGCCGAGGTCATTACCCTGAGGAACTCTGGTAGAGATGTTCCTGTGCTGGGAAGATTGACTTGCAACAACCACAGCCATCATCCATTGTGTAATGTATGACTCCAACCCGCAGAGTGGACTCCCCTATTGGCTTCAATTTTGCGCAGGCTCCTTGATGCCATACTTGGTCAAATGCAGCTTGATGTCAAGGACATTAACTCTCACCTCACCTTTGTAGTTCAGTTCTTATTGTCAAGTTTAGACCTAAACCATAATGGCTTTAAGACAATGTTTATGCACCATATAAATTTCCTCCAAACTTCCCTCCACTGATCAGAACCTGAACTCAGCCAACCCCATCAATATTGTGGTTCTAAGTTACCCTGAAGAGAAGAGACCATCACACTTGAATGGAGTGCGATGATTCCAATGGTTAAATCCCAATGAAAATCTTTTTGTGATGACTGGCTATCCAGGCAAGATTAACAACCAATTACTCATCCATCATTTGGGTCATCCCCAGGTATGCTACAAATATACACCGGCCATGTTTCTTGGTAATTGTCAAATTGTCAATCAGTTTAAAAAGAACCTCTCGGTCGTTAGACCCTTACATGACCTCAGGATGTTGCAAACCACCATGCAGTCAACTAATTATTTTTATTGAAGTGTCGTTGATGTTATAGTGTAGGAAACATGGCAGCCATTTTTTGCTCAGCATGCTCCCACATTCAGCAATGTGATAATGACTATGTAATCTGTTATTAGGTGAAAATTGAGGAATAAATATGGGGATGAACACCCCTCCACTTCCTTGAAATAGCATCATGGAATCTTTTGTGTTCACACTCGAGCAGATATGGTCTGATACCAAAGGCAGTACCACTGACTCCAATGTTTTCAGATATTTCACATAATTTGTTAATTTCAGCATTGAAAGTCCAAAAGAAATTATGCCTCATAAAAGTTGTGGTTTTTCAGTCATCTATTTCAGAACCCCAGCTAGTGACACTGTTTGACTGGGCACATGTCTCTTGTTCTCTTCTGTTAATTGAAGTTCTCCTTCCGTCTTCCTTTCTTGTGCACCAAATTAGCACTGCTGACTAATTCTTGCTAGCCACAGCCCATGTGTATGATGACAGACATTCTGAACGCTAATTTGCTTGCCACGATCTGTACATGTGTTTCAGATTGGCTAGGTAATGTATACCCAATTTCTGATTGATTTCTTATAGAAGTGTTAGTCATTCTGACTTCCTACTACCTCCTATTTCATTTTTTGCAGCATGCTTGTCTACATCAACCTTTTACATCTTACTGATAATGTGACACCAATTTAGTCATTTATGTGCCCAATTAGATGTACCTAACATCATCCCCAAGTAATTAAATAATATCCCAAATGTCACACATTAGTTCCATCTAAGTATTCTCCAAAATTTCAAAGCCCAACAATACCTTTAATTCAGAGAACCATGTGTATCTCCATAATAACTGTTGATACCTTAAACAAATTAAAGCTCAAAACAACCTTTAAAAAATCAAATATATATAAGGCTTGTTATATATTTTAAGTTATGAAACAAACCCATTTGAGACATGGCTATGTCTTTGAGTAAAAGCTTATAATTTAAAGGATTTTCACTTTAGTTAGTCTAAGTTTGAATTAGCGTGAGCCATTAAAACAAAAACACATTATTTTGTTTTTGGCCTGTGCTATTTGACTTTTTTCCTTACCAAGAGTATTTTATAGTTAACTGTGAGAAGACAGTGACCAGCAATGTGCTGCAAGGATCGATGCTGGGTCCACTGTTTTTTTTTCATTTATATAAATGATTTGGATGTGATTATAGGAGGTGTGGTTAGTGAGTTTGCAGATGACACCAAAATTGGTGGTGTAGTGGACAGTGACGAAGACCATTTCTGAGTACAACGGAACTTTGATCAGATGGGCCAATGGACCGAGGAGTGGCAGATAGTGTTCATTTTAGATAAATGTGAAGTGTTGCATTTTGATAAGGCAAACCAGGGCAGAATTTATACAGTTAATGGTAGGCTCCTGGGGAATGTTGCAGAAAAAAGAGATGTGGGGTGCAGGCGCATAGTTCCTTGAAAGTGGATTCACAAGTAGAAAGGGTGGTGAAAAAGTTATTTGGCACATTTGCCTTCATTGGTAAGTGCATTGAGTATAGGAGCTGGAAAATCATGGTGTGGCTGTAGATGACATTAGTGAGGCCACTTTTAGAATACTGTGTATAATATTAAACTTGAGTTGGTACATAAAAGATTTCCAAGGATGTTGCTGAGACTGGATGGTTTGAATTATAGGGAGATGCTGAATAGGCTGGGGCTTTTTTTCCCTACAGTGTCGGGGCTTAAGGGATGACCATATAGAGGTTTATAAAATCATAAGGGGCATGGATAGGTTGAATAGCCAAGGTCTTTTTCCTCAGGTGGGGAGTCCAGAACAAGATGGCAGGTTTAAGGTGAGAGGGGAAAGATTTAAAAGGGACCTAAAGGTGGTGCATGTATGGAATGAACTGCCAGAGGAAGTGATGGAGGCTGGTACAATTATAACATTTAGAAGGCATCTGGATTGGTATATGAATAGGAAGGGTTTACTGAGATGTGGGCCAAATGTTGGCAAATGGGACTAGGTCAGATTGGCATGTCTCATTGGTGTGGAAATGCTGGAAAAAAGAGTCTGTTTCTATGCTGTATAGTCTATGACAATGACTGTCTGAGGATTTCTCTCTGCTATCCCATGGGATCCAGAACCAAACACACAATATCATGGTCAATATGTACGTTTGTTGATTGGACCTGCAATCCTCCACAGACTCTGCTTTGCCACAAGTTTACCTGACACCCAACATTTTCTCCAGTGTCTGTTGCAAACTCTGCTCTCTCACCATTGGCTCCATCACTTTCCTCGAGAACAATCTGAGGCTGAACTCAGCTGTTTGCAACCTTTGGTCCTAGGATAAGCTACCAAACATCAATCAACTCTATTACCAAGGCTGCCAAATTCCAGCTCTGTAGCTATAGCCCAGCTCCTACTTCAATACGCCTGGGACCTTAATCCATTTCTTTGTCTTACCTCTAAACTATTGCAGCACTCTCTCTCCATCTACCTTGTTCATATCCTAACTTCCAATTCACCCATCATCCCTGTGGCACTGGCCAACAGCTGAAAAGTCTATCTTTATTTGCAAATCACTGCCGCCTGCTTTAAGAGGCTCCTTTAAACCTACGTTTTGGTCGAAGGCTTTGGTCTTTCATGCTAATATCTCTTTCTGTGACTTTGTGTTCAAATTTGTTTGACAAAATATCTTTGAAACAATTTGGTAGGTTTTATTGCATTAAGTGTGCTATGTAGACGGAAATCATTGGCACTTGGTCATTAGGAACAAGACTAGGCCATTTGGCCCTTCGAGCGTACTCTACTAATTGATAAAATCAAAATAGCCTTAGCTGTACCTTCCAGTGCACCCCCACCTCACCCCCTTCAACTTCGTCATCCTTGTCTGACAAAAACATATCTGATTCTACTTTGAAAAAACAAGGTGACAGTTTCATTGTACAAGCCCTAGGCTTATTATCTGACAGGTACATGCGGTTAGTTTTGTCTTGATTCACCCCCTTCTCTCTCCTCGCGCCCCCCCCCCCCCCCCCCCCCCCCCCCCCCCCCCCCAGCCATTTCCCTGTTTATCTGTTTTCTTTATTTCGCTTTTGCATTATTGCTTTCCCACGCATTCTCACAGCCCCCACCCTCCCCGACCCCGCAAACTTTATTTAATCTGCCTTATTTCACAATGCGTTTAATTTCTGCTCATTCCTTAATTATCATCAATCCAAAATTGTGCAGCGAGCACCACGCCACTGAGAACATTGTTTTTCTTTTCCTGGCCTAATGCGATGAACCTGCTTGAGTCTGACATCAAAGAATATGGCTGGCGTGAGGTCGTCTCTGCCTGTTAATTCCTTCAAGAAATCAATTCGCTGTTGATCCAGGCTCAGGGAACCACCCGGCGGGTGGCGGAAGGACGAAGCCAGGGAAATATAAAGAATGAGGGATAAGCAGTGGGGGAATCATGAAAGAAAAACGGGTTGAAGTTTCCCGAATTATCGGTGTGTGACTGATTTGTCCATTCCCCTCCCTATGCCCCAAAAGCGTTTTCCTTTTCAGTCCTGTCATCGGAGATGTAAGTTTCACGAGGAATAAATGCAGCAGAATTGACAACGATGTTACACACTGTTGCTAGGATCTAAACTCGCGGTTTAGATGTGGCCTTGCATTTACTTTAGGGTTGCTCAACGTACAGGATTAAATTGAAGATAAATGGCTTTGATTCTCCTTAAGAAACCCTGGGAAAACATCACAAGATATTCAAAAATATTTGTCTTTTTTCATCTTCTTTGAACACCTTCATTTATTTTGAGAATATCGGAAGGAGTAGGCTGTTTGGAGCAGGGTCATCAGAGGAGCGAAGTCATATGATGATATACCCTTGCAGTATATCCGAAGAGAGCTGGCAACCGGATTTATACAATAGCAGTCCTGATCTCTGGACTTCCCATGTCGATTTATTTGTAATGTAGGGAAGGTAGCAGGCAACTCGCACACGGCAAAAGAAAATGTCCAGATGTCTTTTTTTTTGCTGAGGGATTCCCATTAAACAGGGCACTTAGGCACTGTCATCTCCCTGCAGGATGATCCATTTCGACTTTGTCAAATTAAAACAGGCACAAGCCTTTTACTGCTTCAATAATTAATTTCCTTCAGAGTTTATTTGATTAATAGGCATTGAGACATTACTCCGTTTAAAAACTGAAAAGTTTCAAAAGAAAACCTAATTAATTTATCAACCATGATGCTTTTCTTACCCTGCATTTGTCCATTTAATTTTAGTATTTACTTTGGCTCTGAGCCCATCAGTCTGGGGAAATTCTGGGTTTTTTTCAGTATTTTTGAGTGTTGGCTGGATATCTGATATTTACCATAGTATGGTCATGCATAGTCCCAGTCCCAGGATCAGGCACATTTCCATATTTACAGGAGCCCCTGAACTGTACCATCCTGATCTCAGGCATGTTTCTGGATTGAATCAAGTCTGTGAACTCCCTCTCTTTGTCTCACCCTCAGATATATTCTGATGGTACCAACCTCACAACCTGCTCTCATTGCCTCTATTTACCTCCAGCTATTCAGCAATGGTAGAAGTACCACCCAAACATAGGTCTTGTAATCAATAACATCCTCTTTCTCTTTTGCAGGATATTGTGAGACACAATGAAGGTGTGGGTTCAAATCCCACTGTAGCGATTTGAGCAATAATTTAGGCACATAAGCCTGTTTCCTGAGGAAGTGTTGACTTTTCAGTGATATATTAAACCATGGCTCAAAGGAGAAGAGCTCTCCTCACAGGTGATCTCAACTGATCTCCCTAAAGCTGTTTTGTTTTGTTGCTGCCTGTGAAATTATGCTAAAGAAAATTGGTTGCAGTGTTTCCACATTATTCACCAAAGATCCTCACCCAGCACCTTTCAAAACCACGACCACTTCCATCTAGAAGGACAAGGGCAGCAGATATATGGGAACACCACCTCCTTCAATTTCCCCACCAAGCCACTAGCCATCCTAACTTGGAAATATATTGCCCTTCCTTCACTGTTGCTGGGTCAAAATAATAGAATTCCCTCCCTAATGGCATTGTCGGTCAACCTAGAGCATTGGGGACTGCAGCAGTTCTAGAAAGCAGCTCATCACTACCTTCTCAAGGGCAACTAAGGACGGGCAATAAATGCTGGCCAGCCAGCGACACATCCCACAAAATGAATATTTAAAAACAAACCCAAGTCTACAGTTCAGAAGTAGTTAATTGGCTCTTAAGTGCTTTAGAATGTTTTGAGGTCATGAAAGATGTTAGGTAAACAAAGACCCTGCTTTTACAATAATTACTGCTAGCTTTGACTTGAATAAAGAAAATTACAAGTGAAAACATATGAACAAAAATTGACATATTGATTAACTATATTTGTGATGTTTGCCCATTTGTATGCTTTCAATTATTTACTGTTTAACAATTAAATATCTAATTGGCAACATATCAGGTGAGTGCTTATTTCATTGCATATTTTTGTGAATGAGACTTAATAGTATCTGCAGGACCATTTTATTGGAAGGTATAATGCATCAGTATTCTGGACTGAAGACGTTCCACCGAAATCATCTCAGCTGCAGTGTAATGCATGCAGATTCAGATCAGCTGCCCATTACACCCAGGATCTGATCATTTAATGGAACCATGTTATGGTGCTTGAGCTTTCACTGTGAGATGAAACTTGGCACCCACTGTCACCATCCAAGCTTCTGTTAAACAAATGTTGTTAGTGTAGGCAGGATACTGTCATCAATACTGTTGCAATCTGTGCTTGCAGTTATGACTCCACATTTCCCTTGGAGATGTGGTTTAATTGTTTTTTAAAATTTCTCAATTTGTGCTTTTGGGCACTGAAAGGAAATCAGATAAATACAGGCTGTTAGCTATAGAGGATGACGAGTTGTATCCTCAAGATAACTACACAGCTTACTTATTTGATTAAGGAAATTAAGATTTAATGCAAGTCACCTTCAGTTCTCCAGGGTTCTATTAACCAGCACAGCTGTCAGACACAGCATTGGCTGAGCGAATGGAATGAAGTCATAATAGAAGCAGAACCAGCTTGGCATGTTGGAGAAGTGTTGATTTAATGACACCACGCATAGGAATGTTTGAACCAAAACAGAAGTCATTTGTCAGTGAAAATCATCCTTAATAATCAACATCAAAGCTTATTTTGCTAATAATTTTTTTATAAATGTCAGACGGTTCATTTCCAATCACCAGATATTTGCAGGGACAAACATTGCCAACGCCACTAACATTATGTTTGGTTAATCTTCTGTCCAGTGTTGCATTGGAGACATTTTGTATCCCAGGAGACCATCTTCAGCATTGTCTTGATCTATTTTGTAGTTGATTTAACAAATGCATCATAATTTCTGTTGAAGATATATCATTGCTCATGTTGAGAATATAAAACATGTACAGTCTGTTTCTTTGCAGTTTCTATATAAATGCCATTTCTGTTTACATTCATTAGAACATAAACCATGCCAGTAAATTGAATCTGTTGCAGTTTTTAGATGGCCTTTGTAATCACTGCAAATTGTCTGAAAGTAAGCTCTACAGCAGGTTAGGATGTAATATATGCATCTGTTGTCAGTGTCTTAAATTCAAAGGCTTCTGACTTGAGCAGAACATGTCTAAAGAAACAAGTTCAGTTGAAAACCAAGCCAAAGTGAAATTTGTAGTGTTACTGCTTTAAGAGCTGTGTACACTAATAAATCAAGGACCAGGATGATACCACATGACCAGCAGCAATAATAATTCCATATAGCAACACGCTCAATAAACAATTGCACATAAATTACTAGGTAGCTGCAAATTATCTCTTTGTCATGAACCCGTGCCACTTACCAGTCCAGTAAGAGAGTGGTATTTCTGTGCTTAGAAACACAACATAATCACGTGACAAAATTGCCTGCATGTAACTCCTTTTTCAATGAATGCAGAATATGATGCTGATTCAGGCATCAAATTTACCACCTCTTTAAAGCTGCTCACCTTAAGTTTCACACAAAACTCAAGGAGATGAATATACCTCTAGAACCAGCAGCATACTGTAATGGGAAGATAATATATTTGGCAGTGGGATAAAATATGAAGAGCTTCTGTTCAGGACAAAACTGAGTCACTTTGAACCTGACAATCTCATGCACACACTTCATCAAAACACTGACTGTTTCTGAGCATTCACTGATACATTAAAATGCTTTCTTTTCTTAGTGGCATTTTCTGGTGCTACAAGTGAAAGTCAAAATAAAAATCACCTTAATCTTGCAACACATGTTAAGTCTGGTAATGATGTAACAGCGTAGGTTCTTGAAATACTGACTCAGGATGAAACAGCAGTGAAACACATTTCCCCCCAAGGTTTGATGTTCATTGATAGAATGTAAGCAGTTATGAATGGATAAACATGCTTCTTTTGTTCCTTAAAATTGTTTTTTTTTCGAAGCCACAAGCTGAAATCGTTTGGATTGTGAGAAATTTATTTGTTCTTCTCTCTCCAAATAGGGGTCATGGAAAAGGGGGAGGGTACTGTCATCCAAAAAACAAACTCTTCTCATTTGGCTTGTGTAGGTGGATTGATAGGTAGGTGATGAATTGGTAGCCAGTTTTCAATTTAAGAAATAATAGAATTCTTGTAAGTTCCTGAAGGAATACAGAACACAAGAAGGTGCTCAAGGTTGATGTGTTGAGTGTTTTATAAAGTGCCTAGCTCTTGACATCTGTCTGTTGTACAGTCGAAAAAACACTCATAATTTTATTCAAGACTACAGCCTTGAAATCTCTTCTGTCAAGAGATTTTTAATTAGTCTTTGCCTGAAAGGTCTTCACCGTGAAGCAAATAATAAGGTCCTTCAAAAGACATCTATTCATGTGGGACAAAATTAAGAATTGGTCTTGTATGAACCAGGTTTTGATACAATTAATGAGGTGAAGACTCCAAAACTCCTAAAATATGCTCTGCCACACTGGTACTGCGTGTCTGAGTCTGTATGCTGCTACATGTAAAGAGTTAGCTGATCAAAGCTTGATTGACATGAGGTTGATGCAGTTTGCCTATGTGAGAAAGATGACAAGTCAGTGAAGGTTGGCTGCTCCTGTTCACCATCAGCATCTATTGGAAAGAGAATATTTCTGGATATTACAGGCTGCTGTGGCATAGTGGAAGTGTCCTTGTGATTCCGTGAGAATGGTGCCCTGGATCCTAGTTGCATAACTAATGAGATGACAAGTGGAAGATTGCGTTAGAAAATTTGCTGTGAGTCACAATGAATTGGATACCATGAATCTCACTCCACAAAGCTAGTGAACTGAAAATATAAAATTCTGCCTTGTGATTCTGTGAACACAACCATTTTGCTAATATTATATTGAAATACATGACGGTTTACTTTAAAAATTTAATTGCACTGAGACCTGCACTGTGCTTTCTATTTCTTTTAGTACTTTTTTTTGATGTACATATAAATCACATTAAAAATTTAAAAGTTTCCTCCATTGCAAATTTTGAATGAAGCTGTGCCTGAGGTTTATGAGTGATGATTAAAGCAATGGAATTTTAATTCAGTTCTTGCCTTGGTTGTGGATTATTTAATCTCATTTTCACCCCATTCCAAAATTTCAGCAACAAACTGCTGAGATTCACAGGATATTTACATGTAATTTAGCAGCATCAGGATGGGGATATTTTCAGATCTAACTTCTAAACTGCACACCCAGAGGAAATCTGAGGCCAGGAGTTTTTAGAAGAACTGGAAATAAAGAATTGGCCACAGATTGTGAGGGGTGTTCTGTGGAAAATTTGCTTAACATGACCTGTGGGAGAAAGCTGCAACCACACTACATATCACAGAAGAAACTGGTGTAACAAGATTCCTTAACAATAGGAACTGCAGATGCTGGAGAATCTGAGATAACAAGGTGTAGAGCTAGATGAACACAGCAGGCCAAGCAGCATCAGAGGAGCAGGAAAGCTGACATTTCGGGCCTAGACCCTTCTTCAGAAAAAAATTTTTCTTCTGTAAGAAACTGGATTTCATTGCTAATTTTTAGATGATATTTGGTAATATGCCAGTCTTTCTCTGGGGTGATAAGCTACAAGTCTGCTTGGTCGGGAGGTTGTCCTGCATGTGTCATACAACGGGTTGGTGTCTGCTTATTTCTCTTGAAGTGTATCATTTCCTTAAGCATATTCAATTGCAGCTGCCAAAAGTGCCTGCCTGCTTCACCAATCTCTCTGTGTGGCCTTCTGATAGTGCAGATATCATGTTCAGCATTTACTCATTGCTGAGTTTTGTAATATCTATAAATGTACACTTGAGATCCAAGATCTGGTCAGTCATCTATGAGTAGAGAAGCACTTTTTCAGATTCTAGCAGGATCTGGGTACCTCACTGCATTCTTCTCTCCAGTAACTCAAACATCCATTCAGAACTGTGCCCTGCCTTATCCCTGAGCCAATTTCACACCAAGTTATAATCATGATCTTTCATATTATGTGTTTCAGTTTCCCAACAATGTTTGTCAAGTGATACATTATCAAGTGCTCTTTGACTGTTCACATATTCAGCACCTACTGCACTACCTTCATCCATACTGCCAGTAACCTCTGAAAAGAACTTCATTCATTTCTTCTAATAGCATTCCCGTTGTGCAGTGAAGTGCTTACAACTGAACTTTTCATTGTTATTTTTGCATGGGATATGAGTGTCACTGGCTGGGTGAACATTTATCACCCATCCCTAATTGCCCTCAAGAAGATGGTGGTGTACTGTCCTCTTGAACCGTTGCAGTCTGTGGGGTGTGGGCACATTCACAGTGTCGATGAAGAGGGTGTTCCATAATTTTGACACAACAACAGTAAAGAAATAACAATATAGTTCCAAGTCAGAATGTTGTGTGGCTTGTGAGGAGCTTGCAATTCATAGTGTTCCCTTGCATCTGCTGGCCTTATTGTTCCAGGTAGATTTGTATGCTGCTGATGAAACAGCAATAATGGGTTATTACATTTCATCATGTAGATGACACACCCTGCTACTACTGTGCATCCGTGGTGAAGGGAGTTAATGTTGAAGGCGATGGATTTGCTGCCAGCCAAGCAGGCTAGTTTATCCTGGATGTTAATGAGATTTTGAATTTTACTGGAGCTGGTGGGGAGTATTCCATCATTTAGTGGACATGTACTCTGTAGATGGGGAACAGGCTTTGGGGAGACAGGAATTGAGATACTCGTCACAGGATTCCTAGGCTTTAACCTGTTCTTGCAGCCACTGTACTTATATGGATAGTTCTGTTCAATTTCTAGTCAATAGTAACCTCCAGGGTGTTGATAATAGGGGATTTGGTGATGGATCATCCACTTGGTACTTCTAGCTAAAGAAATATGCAAATACTTCAGCCTTGACTTTTGCACTGATCTGCTGGGTTCCCTGTTGATGGGAGAGTGATATTTGTGGAGCATCTATCTCTTGTTAGTCATTTAATTGTCCAGCACCATTTATGACTGGATGTGGAAGGACTGCAGAGCTTAGATCTGGTTGATTGTTTGTGGAATCTCTTCTGTTCCATGTCTGTTCCATGCTGTTTGTTATGCAAATAGTCCAGCATTGTAGCTTCACCAGGTTGGCACCTCATTTTTGGGTATGCCTGGTGCTACTTCTGGTATGCCCTCCTGAGCTTTTCATTGGCTTGGGATTGATCCCCTAACTTTATACTAGTAGGAGAGCAGGGTTTTTGTCAGACCATGTGGTAACTGATTATGGTTGTGTATGATTTCTGCTGCTGCTGGTAGCCACAGTATAACATGGATATGCAGATCTGAGTTACTCAATCTGTTTGAAGTCTGTCCATTTAGCATACCAATAATGCCACACAGCAAGTTGGCAGATATCTTTAATGCGAAGGTGGGACTTCACCTTCACAGCTACTATGTGGTGGTCAGTCCTATGGTTCCTGTCAGGGGTGAATACATCTGCGGCGGGTAGATTGAGGAGCACTAGGTCAAGGAGATTTCTCTCTCTTGTTTTTCCACCCTAAGCTGCTGCAGACCCAGTCTAGCAGTCATGTCCGGCAGGTCTCAAACTGCTCAGTCAGTGGTGGCGCTTTGAACCACTCTTTCTGATTGACATGGAAGTGCTCCACCTAGAGTAAATTCTGTGTCATTGCCACCCTCAGACCTGATGTGCTTTTCCAGCAACTTCTGCTTTTGTTCCCGATTTACAGAATCCACGGTTCTTTCCGTCTTCATTGGAGTAATATTGGATGAAGCACTGAGGTGGCAATTTCACAAACAATTCATAAATTTTCACAAATATCCATGAGTAACTTAAAAATAAAATCACAAAAAGAAACAAAATTATGGTCCAATTTTTCTGCTACATTGGTTCATGATAGATTTGTGTTTCGTGATATGCAAAAGACTGTGAAACTTGTTTGGGGGGGAATTTTTCAAACCAGGAGGCTAATATGGACACAATTTGTGGTCAAAGAAGCTGTGTCACTGAGTCACTGCTGTGACACTGTAAGGCTATAGAATGGGAGCAAGAAATATTGGATCATTTTTGCTGTAATAGAAATGATTAGGAGGATGTAATAAAGAGTTAAAGTACTATAAAAGATTTTGACATTGTAAATTGTAAAAACTGTTGTGCTGCAAGCAAATTGATAGTGGTGACAAAAATACTGGATTGTCATCAGAAGGATGGAGAGGTTAGAAAAATGTTTTGACACAAAGCATTATTATAATCGGACCAACAAAAGGTGTTGCAGACAAAGAAAGAGAAATACTGAAACACACAAATCCCATTCTCTTTCTGTCCACCAAGAGTGTATGTATTTTTGAACAGGTTGAGCTATATGTTTCCTAGCCCCTTGAATGTTTTGACAGTTTAAATAACAGCAGGAGACTTTTTGGATTTAAATAAAGAAAATTTTTTAAATTATGCACTCAGTCAAAAAATCAAAATGTTACATTAATCAAACACTCAAGAAAAATACCGTTCGAAAAGATGTGGTGCTGCTGCAAAGGTGAAAACAAAAGAATAGTTAACAGTTCATGTGTATACCTTATGGTAGGAATATATTCAGCCAATTAAATACTTCCTACAAGGAGTTGCTGCTGTAATATCAGAAACATGCCAGGTAATTTGTGCACAGTAAACTTTGAAATGCAGCAAAGTAATCATGATCAAATAATTTGATCTTGTTTGTATTGAGGAATAAATAAACTCTTTTGCTCATTTAAAACATAGTGCCATGGATGTTCAACATGAATTCTGAGCAGGCAGATAGAGCCTCCACTTAATGTTAGATCGAGATTAGTGTGCTGGAATCCCTCATAGATTTTTGTGCTCAAGCCCCAGACTGGACTGAGACTGGGAATTCTGAGACAAGAGTGTTACCAACTGAGCCGCAGCCGACTGGTGGAAACATGAGAAAAGTCGTATAATGCTTGGTTAGGAATTGGAACACACCACCTGAGAGTGTGCTCGGAAAAGATTGAATAAACACTTCTAAAAAATTGAAAAATAGCTGAGTGTGAATATGTTGTGAAGATGTGGAGAAAGGGCAGTGGAGTGGCAAAAACTATGAAAGAGACCGAACTGCAGAATGGCTTCCTCCTGTGCAGTGAGGTGAAGACCCTTTTGCTACTGAGCAAACAGGATGCCTTTTAGTACAATTTCTGGGAGTTCGTTGTCTTGCACTACAATGAAGTTTTCTCCATTTTAAGCAACGCACATTTGTGAATCATTCAAATGAGACTACCAGTCAGTAGGTCTGGTCAGTATTGCTAAACAAAACTCGTATTCCAAAGCAGCTGTTACAACCATGATGTCCCAAAGGGTCTTCCAGCCTCTGAAATGGTTTTGAAGTAGAGTTACTGTTACAATCAACAACAAGCTGTATTTATCTGGTGTCTGTAATGTAATAAATAGTCCCAGTGAGCATCACAGGAACATGATAAAACAAAATTTGACCACCAAGCCATACATGTGCAGAATACCAATGACAACACTCACAAGCTTGCTCAAACATCAAGAAGGTAATGGTTGGATAATCCTGGTCTGGGGGCAAAATGATAGCTTAGAAACTGTAGAGAATGTCCCTGCTTGGCTCTGATGTAGTGCCATGGGCTCTAGCTCAGACCTGTTTCCTTGACACTGGTTGCTCAGTAACATGTAAAGGAGTCTCTTTAGGAAATGATAATGCTTTTGATTTTTGTTGTGGGAGAGTGTGAGGTGAGGGATGAAAAAAGCCTGCAGGCATCTCCTGCAAATGGATTCAACTGCTATTCAATCTGAGCTTGTGAAAATATAGGAAGTTTAACAGTCCAGCAATATCAGCAACCAGTGCTGCTTTTTGTACCACACACTTTGATTAAAGGCTTGAAGGTACCAGTATGTGATTAATTTAGGTGCTTTACACAATTGCGTACCAGAATGATGTTTTACAGCATTGAAGAAACATCATTGCAGTCTTTCAGCCTCTTGTTTTGATATAAACATTCCTCTGTGATGCTTCCTCATGCATGATAATGTGTCTGAGACTATCCCAAGTTGCCAGTCCAGCTCTTCCCTCACTTCCCCTGGGTGGATACATATTGGGGAATGAACTTCCATGTATTACCTGAATTAGCAGCTTGCTTATTTTTTGCTGCAGTTTTGAGTCCTGATTTTCAAAGAATCAGAGATTCGTATGGCACTGGAGGAGGCCATTTAGCCACTAGGTCTGAGCTGACTAGTCCCACATTCATGATTTTTTGTTATGGCTTTGTAAAGTTATCTAATTCAAGAATTCATCTATTTTAAAAAAATAATAATATTTGCAGGATGTGGGTATCTCTGGTTAGGCCACTGTTCGATGGCCAGAAGACAGTCGAGAGTAAATCACATTGCTGGGGGTTTGGAGTCACATGGAGGCTAAATCAAGCATGAGTGACAGATCTCCTCCTCTAAAAGGTATTAGTGAATCAGATGAGCTTTGACAACAATTAGCAGTGGTTACATGGTAATGTACACGGTCAGCATCAGGCCACCATTTTTGTTGAATTCAAATTCCACCCTAATGGGATTTTTCATATCCCTAAAGTTTTGGCCTGTGGTTCTGAATTGCTAGTCCACTGACATTATCATAAAATCACTGCCTCCCCTTTGAACCTAGGAGCAGGAGTAGGTCATTCAGCTCCTTGATATTCCTGCAACCCATTCAATGTTTTCAAAGGTTATTATTTCAACATTTTCCACTTCTTTTCAGACCTTGCACTCCAGACCATAGCAACTCATTGTACTTTTTTTAAAAAAATCACTATTTGCCTGGTTTGTTTGCTCAGTTCAAGTTGTTGTGAATCCAAGAGTCTGGAAACAGGCCATTCAGCCCATCGAGTCCACGCTGACTCTCCAAAAATCATCCCATCTAGACCCACCCCCCTACCCTATCCATGTAACCCAGCATTCCTCAAGGCTGGAAATAGTAAGAACTGCCGATGCTTGAGTCAGAGATAACACAGTGTGGAGCTGGAGGAACACAGGCAACATCGGAGGAGCAGAAAAGTTGATGTTTCGGGTGGGACCTTTCAGAAATGGAGGAAGGGGAGGGTGGGGCTGGGGAAGGTAGGGGGGATGGTGATAGGTGAGTGAAGGTAGGCAGTGGTGGGGATTGGTCAGTGAGGTGAGAGGAGTGGATAGGTGGGAGAGAAGACGGGCAGGTTGAGTCAGGTCAAGGAGGCGGGGATGAGAGGGAGGGTTGGTCATGGGATGAGGCCGGGGTTGGGGAGATTTTGAAACTAGTAAAGTCCACATTGAGAGGATTGGGATGTAGACTCCCAAGGTGGAATATGAGGTGCTGCTCTTCCAGTTTCCGGTTGGCGTCATTGTGAGACTGGAGAGGGTCCAGGGTGGACATGTCACCCAGGGATTGGGAGGGAGAGTTGAAATGGTTCACAACTAGAAGGTGTTGTCGTTTGTCACGAACAGAGCACAGGTGCTCTACAAAGTAGTCTCCGAGCCTCCGCTTGGTCTCACCAATGTAGAGGAGGCCACATCAGGAGCAGTGAATGCAGTAAACCACATCGACAGACGTGCAGGTGAACCTCTGTCTGATGTGGAAGGTTTTTTTGGTTCCTTGGAAGGAGGTGAGGGGGGAGGTGTAGAGGTAGGTGTATCACTTCCTGCGGTTGAAGGGAAAGGTGCCGGGGGTGGTGGAGCTAGTGGGTCGTGTAGAGCGGACGAGGGAGTTGTGGAGAGAGTGGTCCCTATGAACATAGAACATAGAACATAGAACATTACAGCGCAGTACAGGCCCTTCGGCCCTCGATGTTGCGCCGACCTGTGAAACCAATCTGAAGCCCATCTAACCTACACTATTCCATTATCATCCATATGTTTATCCAATGACCATTTAAATGCCCTTAAAGTTGGCGAGTCTACTACTTTTGCAGGCAGGGCATTCCACGCCCTTACTACTCTCTGAGTAAAGAACCTACCTCTGACATCTGTCCTATATCTATCACCCCTCAATTTAAAGCTATGTCCCCTCATGCTAGCCATCACCATCCGAGGAAAAAGGCTCTCGCTGTCCACCCTATCTAATCCTCTGATCATCTTGTATGTCTCTATTAAGTCACCTCTTAACCTTCTTCTCTCTAACGAAAACAGCCTCAAGTCCCGCAGCCTTTCCTCATAAGATCTTCCCTCCATACCAGGCAACATCCTGGTAAATCTCCTCTGCACCCCTTCCAATGCTTCCACATCCTTCCTATAATGCGGCGACCAGAACTGTATGCAATACTCCAAGTGCGGCCGCATCAGAGTTTTGTACAGCTGCAACGTGACCTCATGGCTCCGAAACTCAATCCCTCTACCAATAAAACCTAACACACCATACGCCTTCTTAACAACCCTATCAACCTGGGTGGCAACTTTCAGGGATCGATGCACATGGACACTGAGATCACTATCTTTTGCACTATAGTGTTGGGCTTCACATCGTCGAGGCCATACCTTGAGTATTATGTGTAGTTTTGGTCTCCTGGTCTGATGAAGGACATTCTTGCCATTGACAGAACCCAGCGAAGGTTCACCAGAATGACTCCCAGAATGGCAGGAATGACAATATGAAGAAAGGCTGGATCGACTGAGCCCGCACTCACTAGAATTTAGAAGAATATGGGAGAAATCTCATGGATATATATAATATCCTGATGGGACTGAACAGGCTAAATGTGGGAAGAATGTTCCAGATGTTAAGGAAGTCCAGAACTAGGGGTCACAGTCCAAGAACAAGGGGTAAGCCATTCAGCACTGTGATGAGGAAGAATTTCTTCACTCAGAGTTGTGAACCTGTGGAATTCTCTCCCACCCGGAAGCTGTGGTGGCCAGTTTATTAGATGTCTTCAACAGGGAGCTGGACATGGCCCCTGCGGCTAAATGGATCAAGGGGTACGAAGAGAAAGCAGGAGTGAGATACCGAAATTGCATGATCAGCCATGATCATATGGAAGGCAGATAGGGGTGGGGAGGGAAATATATCCTTGGTTGTGTGGTCAGATTTCAGGTAGTGGAAGTGGCAGAGAATGATACGTTGAATCTGGAGGTTAGTGGCGTGATACATGAGGACAAGGGGGAGTCTGTCTTTGTTTTTGTTGTGGGGAGGGGATTTGAGGGCAGAGGTGTGGGAAACGCAAGAGGTGCGGTCAAGAGCATTTTCGACCACTGAAGCGGGGAAGTTGCGGTCCTTGAAATAAGAGGACATCTGGGATGTTCGGGAGTGGAACGTCCCACCTTGGCAGTAGACACGGCAGAGGCGGAGGAATTGGGAGTAGCGGATTGCATTCTTGCAGGAAGGTGGGTGAGAGGAGATATAGTCTAGGTAGCTGTGGGAGTCGGTAGGCTTGAAATAGAGATCAGTTTTGAGGTGGTCACCAGAGATGGAGACAGAGAGGTCCAGGAAGGAGAGAGAAGTATCAGAGACGGTCCAGGTGGAAACTTGAGGTTGGGGTGAAAGATGTTAGTGAAGTTGATGAACTATTCAAGCTCCTCGTGGGAGCATGAGGCAGCACCGATACAATCATCGATGTAGTGGAGGAAGAGGTGGGGGATAGTGCCAGTGTAGCTATGGAAGAGGGACTGTTCCATGTTCTATCCTACGAAGAGGTAGGCATAGCTTGGGCCCATGCGAGTTCCCATGTCCACCCCCTTAGTCTGTAGGAAGTGGGAGGAGTTGAAGGAGAAGTTGTTAAGGGTAAGGGCGAGTTCGGTTAGGCGGATGAGGGTGCTGGTGGAGGGGGACTGGTTGGGCCTGCGAGAGAGGAAGAAGCGGAGGGCTTTTAGGACATCTGCATGGGGAATGCAGGTGTATAGGGCTTGGATGTCCATAGTGAAGATGAGGTGTTGGGGACCAGGGAATTGGAAGTTTGGAGGAGGTGGAGGGTGTGGGTGGTGTCCCGGATGTAGGTGGCGTGTTCCTGAACTGGGGTCGGGGGGGGGGAAGAAAATAGAGTCAAGGTAAGCGGAGATATGTTCAGTGGGGCAAGAGCAGGCAGAGACAGTGGGTTGGCCGGGACAGTCGGGTTTGTGGATTTTGGGAAGGAGATAGAAACGGGCGGTGCATGGTTGGGGAACGATGAGGTTGGAGGCTGTGGGCGGGAGGTCACCTGTGGTGATAAGGTTGTGGATGGTCTGGGAGATGAGGTTTTGGTGATCAGGGGTGGGGTCATGATCGAGGGGGTGGTAGCAGAAGGTGTCAGAGAGTTGGCGCCTAGCATCAGCGATGTAAAGGTCAGTGTACCATACCACAACTGCACATCTCTTGTCGACAGGTTTGATGGTGAGGTTAGGGTTGGAGTGGAGGGAGTGGAGGGCTGCACATTCCATGGGGGAGAGGTTGGAGTGAGTGAGAGAGGTGGAGAGGTTGAGGCGATCGATGTCGCAGTAGCAGTTGGAAATGAAGAGGTCGAGGGAGGGTAGGAGGCCTTGGGGTGGTGTCCAAGGGGATGTGTTGGAAGCAGGAGAAGGGGTCTGTAGAGGATGGGTTAAACTCACAGTTAAAGAAATTAGCGTGGGAGCAGAGGCAATGGAAAAACTATTCGACGTCCAGACGTGAACGGTATTCATTGATGTGTGGGCGGAGGAGAATGAAGGTGAGTCCTTTACTATGGACTGACTAACCCACTTAGCCTGCACATCCCTGGATACTATGGGCAATTTAGCATGACAAATCCACCTAAACTGCACATATTTGGACTTTGGGAGGAAACCAAACAGACAAGAGGAGCAGATGCAAACTCCACCAGGATGGTTGCCCGAGGACCCTGGCACTGTGAGGTAGCAGTACTAACTATTGAGCCACCATTATAATTTCAAAAGCCAATGTCTCAAAACTACATGGTTTTGCAATTTTACTTGCGAGCTTTTCATTTTTGTTAGTGTTGCCCAAGTTATAAGAACAAAATTTAAAACGTGATTCTTGTGTTTATTCAAGCTCTACTTCTTTCATCTTCTGTAACCCTGCAAAACATTACAGCTAATCATTCCTCTCTCAGTATGCTGACCAACCCGCTATCTATCTTCAAAATTTCAAATTTCGATTCTTGCTTTTCTGTCGGATTTCTAAAAACCAATGTGTTTGAAAGTGATATTAAGGTAAATACATTCATAAACAATAATCAAAGACTAGCTAAATTGTAGCTTTCTGTACCGATTTCAATTTCTGCTTAAGGAAAGATTTAGATTAAGGCTTTTTTGTCACATCTACTCAAGTACAGGAGTACAGTGAAAAGTGTACAATGTTGCCATTTCTGACACCATCTAAGATACAGAGGTACCTAGGTACAAAATCTTGGTGTTAAAATAGAAAAATTATTAAATAAGTTAAAAAGTTCATCATACAGTTCTTTTTAGTATAAAAATAGAAAAATTAAGAAATAACATTGGAAGTTAAACATTACTGTCCTTTCTTAAGCCGTGGGCCTGCAGTCGCTCCACAATGGCCTTTCCCCATGAAGGCTTGCTGTCTCTACGCCCCGCCCCGCAAGGCAAAGTCCCACCCAGGCTCGCCGTTCACACTGCTGACAACCGCCATCTTGGCTCCAGCTGCTACAACGCTTCGTCACCACCACTGCCTCCACGACTGAGCTCTTTCCACAAGGTAGGTAGAAAAGCACCAAGAGAAACTAATAAAAAGAGAAGAAAAGAAAAGAAGCAAAAAAACGAGAAAAGAAGAAAAAAATTTGGACGAAACGGACAAGACTTGGGTTCAAGAGCTATAGATGCAGCTGACTTCTCTGGACAAGTTGGGGGTTTAGAGGAGGGATCAAATGGAATTGTTCACTGATGAATACACAATGCTTTGATCCACTTGCAGCTCCTCAGATAATGAATAAGTCTATACTCAAATTCAACAAGACCTGGACAATATCAGACTTCTGCTGATAGGTATGAATGAGTCATAGAATCCCTACAGTGTAGAAACAGGCCCTTTGGCCCAACAAGTCCACACTGACTGTCAGACCATCCCACCCAGACCCATCCCCCTATAACACACCAATTTACATATCCCTGAACACTACGGGCAATTTAACATGGCCAATCCACCAAGCTTGCACATCTTTGGACTATGGGAGGAAACCAGAGCACCCGGAGGAAACCCATGCAAGCACGGAGATAATGTGCAAACTCCACACAGACAGTCGCCCGAGGGTGGAATTGAACCCGGGTCCCTGGCGCTATGAGGCAGCAGTGCTAATCACTGAGCCACCGTGTCATCCCCAAGGAAGGCTAGTAAGGTAATAAGGCTTACATGTGTCAGGCGCTGACCATCTTCAGCAAGACACTATCTACCCTTGACATTCAATGGCATTTCCATCATTAAATCCACTACCATCAACATTCTAGAAGCATTTGAACTTTGGAGTGTTAGTGCTATCCATTGTCTGATTTGCGAAGTGTTAGTCCTGATCACTTTCTGAACTCAGAAACCTACCTGACAATGATTGTATCGAATTTTTAGTTGTAATTGTAATGTGTGTATTGCTGTCCCAGTTTCTGTTGGTGATAATAAACTTTTCCAATTCCTGCACGGCAATCATGTCAGTAGACATTCATAACATAGTTGGGAATATCAGCAGAAAGTGCATTCTAACAATTGTTTATAGTTGTCACTGAGCCATCATTCATGTTTAGAGATAAGATGTTTCCGATACAGTGAGGTATTCACTGAGATATTTTTGTTAACACACGTTCCTTCATAGCCTGATAAATCTGAATTAATACGAACGTAGTAAATACCTTATGGCTAACAGATTAATATTTCATTAGGAATCGGCTCCACTGTGCTGTCGATTAAGGCAAATTAGTATTCATCTGATAGTATTGAAGCCTGCAATGTGGCATCCAACACTGGAGGGCAGAGATGGGTCCATCAGCATTACCAAGAGCAGGTACTTAATCACAGTTCTGAAGAATACTGAAAAGAGCAGATTCTAGTGAGTCAGTCAGCAGTTAAAGGTTACACATAAATCATTTCAGTCAGCTCTGGAAAGAATCTTCTGTCTTACCAGACCAGCTACTGTCCTTAATACATTGGTTCCTTTTGCTAATTGTGATGCACTATCAAAATTGCATCTCAGAATATATTTTACTCCACAGTGACAGGAGATAAATTTGGTTTATCTCCAGATAAAGATTGCAATGCAGAAGGGGTAGCATAGGAATGTAGGAACTGGAATTTACTGTTCAACCATGATATCTTCTTCCATCATTCAATTAGGTCACCGCTGATCCGAACCTGAACTGGATTGAGCTGCCTTTGGTCTATAAAACCTGTAATACCCATGCCAAACAAAAATGTACCAGTCTCAGCTTTGAAATTTTCAGTTGGTCGCCGATGGTGGGAGAGAGTTTCAAATTTTTACTGTCACTACTGTGAAAAAATGATTCCTGGTATCACTGTGAATAGCTTTGTGCTGGTTTTATGATTATGCTCCCTTGTTCTGGACTCCCCCACTGAAATAAATATTTTTGCTCTCTAGACTATCAAATCCTTTCATTATCTTAAACATCTTAATAGGATCACGCCTCAATCCATGCAGCAAGTCCTCGTAATCTACTATATTTTTGAGGCAGAAGACGATTGGACCAGATAACACAATAATTTTTGACAACCAAAGGAAATATTATAGAAAAAATATGTCAGTGGATTATGGTGTTTAATGTTAGCATTTGCCACAAGGAAACAGAAGTAGCGATGCAGCATATTGTAAGAATAGTACAGAATGAAGTGAGCTTGCTCTTTTCTACTTTCATTCAGTTTTCCTCTTGCTTCTTCTGTGACATTTTCTCAGTTGAAGGAGCAGCAAAAAGTGTCTTTTAGCTGTTTTATTTCAATATTCTCTGGCATAACTCATCACTTTCTGTGGGAAACCTACAGTCAAAGAAAACCCTTTGTTTTTGTTTCATATCCAGTGGGCATGCACCAGATCTCACAAAACAAACCTAAAACAAATGAATCACTGTGTGTAGCTCTGAACTTCACATTAATGATCGCCGTGACAGGGTAATCTTCAGGTCAAAAACACATGGCCAGTTTAGGGCATCATTTTCCGTAAGAAGCACATGTGTCTTGTTGTCCTGCAGAGACGTTAATCCTTTTGCCACTGGTACCATTAATTCTTTCCTTATTGACGATTTTACAAAGAACAGACTTTGCCAATGAAACTGTCTGGATAGAACTGAAATCCCAGAGATACTAACATAGCTTCAGATCTCTTATTGCAAGTTATTGTTGATAAAGAAAAGAAATTGCTGCAATGATTTTGGCTGAATTTCCAGGAGAAAGAATTCATGTGAACAATTGGCCTCTGTCCACCTCCATTCTTCCAGCATTTAAGATCCATTAGAGGATGAGTACAAAATACAACATTGTCTATTGCTTATGCAGAAGGAGCTGTGGACTTTTTCTGAATTTCCACTGTCCCAAGCTTAAATTGTCATGATCTTGGATGGACATACAAAGAAACCACCTAATGGTTTAATGAAACTTATGAAATCAGAAAAACCTTATGAGATTCCTTCCTGTTTTAATCTGTCACCTATTATATTCCATCTGAACTTTGTCAGTACTGAAGACATGAAAACATACCATTGATTGACAATCACCCAGTGTTTGGCTGCAACAGAACCGAAGCAATTTTGCAAGGTTTAAAGTAAATCCATAATTTCATATTCTTTCTTGCATTCTGACAGCCAGAATCCCACACTATCAATGGATTTAATCAAATATGATTCGCAGCTTTATCATGGTTGAGCTGTGGAGAAACAAAATGAGATGTGAGAAAGGACATGATCAGATCTAAGTGTAAGACTGTTTTAACAAAGATGAACAAATGCCAAAATACAGATCATGAAAAATTCAAATCTATTAGTGATAATGAAAAAGACAATCGCACATCAGCTGCAATATGTTTTATTTTGTTTCTGAAGGAAGTATTCAAGAGCTGAATTTTACCAAAAATCGACCAAGTCCCCACTTCGGGCAGTTTCATGGGGGGTTTCTGTCTGTGACCTGTAGTGAGTTATCTCAGGCAATTCTCGAACAGCTTCCCTCATTATCAATGCACCATTGTTTTCTGGCACTGCTCTGATGCTACCTCAGCTCATCAGCGGAGGAAATATTTGCCATTGCTGGGACCATCCTGGATTCGAGATGCCTGCAACATATTTAAATCCCAGCCACGCTTCACATTGTGTTGCTGCACAATTCTGAAGAACGTGACTGCGAAAGGGAAATTGGCAGCACTCCCATGCCCCCCTCCCCATTCCCCCATCCGATGAACTGAAGGATCCTGGTGGTTCTGGTACATGGGATGCTGGAGAACAGGGCCATCCTTTTCCACCAGAGTATGCCAGGGGAGCAGAAACCCCAGACTGCTCTGAAGTTGCCACCTGGGTAATCACAGTCCAGGGAAATGACCAGCATACCGTAACAAGGTTCATGACTTTCTCTACTCTGTGATGCTATTTGCCACCATATTCCTCCCTCCTACCACACATGCATTAATTCTGCCACTGCACCTATCACCTACTAAAACTCACAGTTTACCACTCTCATTACTGCATTCAGTGTTTTCCCTCAGTCGGCTCACACCATGCCAGATTATTCACCCTGCATGCCCTCTGCGCTGCCTACTCAGTCATTTATGATACTTCCATGCCTTTCCCCTACCTGAAGCAGCATAAATAGCTGCGCCAGCCACTTTCATCTCAACCTCCATTTGTTTCATTCCCAGGGAAGACAGCCCACAACAGGATAGGGAGAGCCAGGATGGGTGGTGAAGTGCCCACTGTTCATTTCCTCACCCTTTCTGAGGAGGAAATCCATGCTTTATTGGGAGAAGACCTTGAATGGTCTCGCAGTGATTCTGGAACTTCCATGTCATGGCAACCAGGCAAGATACGGTGACAAGTACTGCATGCTGTCCCAACACCAACATTGGGAATGTACTCTTTAAAAAAGGCTTCTGTCCCTATTTCACAACCCATTACCTCCCTGCTGCAGATCCTGCTGCAAAGTGTGGAGCCCCTCTGGCTCCATCATCTCCTCCTCCAGCTTTCAGGAAGGTGACCATTTCCCTTAGTGTTTGCTCCAGTAGTAAGTCGGTCTCCTGCGCCCTCCAGCAGCTCAGACACTGACAACTTTGTGGGTGCATTAGCTCAATTACAGCCGGGAGCACGTGCTGGTGAGCATATCACTGCCATATCTCTACTGCAGTCCAAGAAACAAATGCCCAAGATCCCTGACATTGAAAGGACTGCCAGAGACCAGACACCCGGTCAGCCCTGGTCAGGAGAGGAGAGGACCCCATTGCACTGGCCACGAACAAGTTCATTCAAATGTACAAGCAGGTACAGGACCAGCACGCACGATGGTTGGAGACACTTGAGAAACTTGACCAGCATTATCTGTGCTGATTCTGGCAGGTGTCTGGCTGTCTCCATGAACAGGCTGGTGGCTGGCATTGAGATCCAGGTTCAACATACTCAATGTCTGCCAAATATTTGCACAGACTTGCACTCCATATTTCTAGCCATTGGTATTCAGCACCAACAGGAGAATGAGGGACCAGCACTTCACTTTGGGTGGCCTTTCATCACAAGGAGACAGGGTGGTGCCAGGAACACCAGAAACTACGTACCAGAAACACCAGAACCCAAACAGTGTCCTCTCAGAGCACCCAAGAGGCACTCAGCCCCTCCACCTCCACCTTGCCTGTAATCCCCAACTCTATGGGAGTTGAAGGCAAGCACAGTGAACGTGATCTGACCAGGACTATCTCAGCATGCCTGGCCCAACTAGCCGTCAATGTCCCTCAGGTCCCTCCAAGGCCAATAGGCTCCACTCCAGGGCAGATTGCCTCCACTCACTACAGCTGCAGGCTCTGAGACTGCTCCTAAACATTGTGGGAGTGTGGTTTTAGCAAACTGCAGGCGAATCAAGCCTGGGCAATTTGTCGTCAAAGAATGGCAGGCAAAAGTGTACTGGAACAGTAGAATGCTTTCAAAGAGCGGATAGTTCAGACAAAATTTGACATTCAGCTACATTTGCACTTCATTGACTGTAAAGCACTCTGAGATGTCTGGTGGCCATGAGGAGTGTGATGAAAATTCACTTATTTTTAAATTTCCCTCCAGTTCTAGGTTCTACAATCAAGGAAAAACCTTCCCTGCATCTACCCCTGTCTACCCTTGAAAGAATTTTGTAGATTTCAGTAAGATCACATCTCATTCTTCAACACCCAAGTTTGCCCAACTTCTCTCCATTGGACAGTCCCACTATTCAAGTCTTGTGAACCTTTGTTGCACAATGAAAATAATATCCTTCCTGAGATAAGGAGACAAAAACTGTGTTGAGTACTCCAGGGGCGATCTAATCAAGCTCCTATACAATTGAGGCATGACTTCACTTCTACTGTACTCAGTTCTCTTGCAATAAAGACTAACATTCCATTTATCTTCCTCATAGCTTGCATGTTAGCGTTCAGTAACTTATCAATAAGAACAGCGAGGTCCCTTCGAATATCTACACTTTCCAACCTTCCCAACATTGCAGAAAAACTCAGCACAGCTGTTCCTCTTACAAAGTGAATAACCTTACATTATAAATGTGCCTATTGTTGAAGAGTTTAATCATGATTCTCCAGGCATTGTGAATGCAGCATAAGCTTAATAGCCTTTTGTTAGCTGTCAATTCCATGTGTTAATGATGTTCGACGCAAGACAAGTGTACAAATTGTAGGGTGTATTTGTGTGGAGAGCTGCAGGCATTTCAAAGAGACTTGAGCACAAATTCAAGGCTGTATTGCCTCTGCCCTAACTAAGGGAATGCCACAATGTCAGAGACACTGGCTTTTGAATGACATATTAGCCCATGGAGGAACCTGCTTTCTCTGTAAACAATTCCATGGTACTATTTGGAAGAAAGAGCAATGGAGTTGTCTCCATTGTCCTGGTCAATAATTACCGACATCACAAAAACAAATTGGTCATTCTTACATTCCTGTTTGTGGGAGTTTGCTGGATGCAAATGAACAGCTGTGTTTCCTACATTACAACAGTGACTAGACCTCAAAAGTACTTCACAGGCTGTAAAGAGCTTTAGAGTATTTTAATGACAGGCAACGTTGACCAAAGAGGCCTGCTCCTTATTGGTATCTACTGTTGTGTTTCTGTTTGCGAATACAGTTAATCTCAATTCTAAGAAACTCCGCAGTTAACTGCATGACAAACCTCACACAAGAAAGATGGAACTTGACACAAGCATCACTGGATGAATAAGTATAACTGCAACCCAGATTTATAAAATTGAGATAATAAAAAAAAGCTAAAATGCTTTGGTAAGGACACATAAATATTCATAAGTGTAGAAGAAGCTCTGCTTGCTAAATTCATTCATACTTCATGAGATGGAACTCAATCATTCAAATGAGACAAATTGGTTGTTATTTAAGATAATGAGATCCCCAATCCAAGTGAAATGAGTGTGGGTGGTATGCAGTCATAAGATGTTCTTGTCACACATGCTTTATGTTCTTGTATATAAGTCATGTTCTCAGAAAGTGAAGGTTTTAATAAAATGAGATTAGGAAAATACAGTCAGCGATCTAAGGCAGAAATCCTATTGCAACTCATGGCAAAATCTGACCAGGCAGCCCTCTGCAGATTCACATTCTATTTGTTAACTTTGAGCAATTTTGCAGAGGTATGGTAGCACAGCAGTTAAATATTCAGAGTGTTGGTTCCAAGCTCAATTTACTTAGAATCTCCAATGCTCCAATGCATTCTGCAGTCCATCACTATGCATGAAATCACAGGCAAAAAATAAATGGTTTCATTTTCCTTAATCACAGTATTTTAATTTTTAATTTTTCTCTTTTTCAAAAAAGTTAAACCCTTTGTGAATTATGCTCCACACAAGAATTTTTTAGGAACAGGCTTACTTTGTCTTCTCACCAGGCCTTCAGGGTCTTGCCCTAGGAACTGAATTTAAAAATAAATCTGGAATTCAAAATATCATAAAGAAAAGGGAAATACGTCCAGTCCCTACTTGGTGACCGACTCTTCGCTTGCCTCTGAAGTGGTCCAGTGAACAACCCATTTGTATCAAATCACTTCAAATGATTTACCTCTATCTTCTCCAGGGTAATTAGGAATTTGACAATAAATGCTATTCTTCCAAATGAATTCCATGTCCTGCCGGACGCTGAATGTAAACAAAAGTTTGAACCCTGATTTCAAGACGTGACAGTTCAGACCTTTGACCAAGGAACCCAAAATCAAGTGGTAACCTAATCGAGGCTTCTGCACGATTTCCACCAGGGCTTCATGAGAAGATAGTAAGAACTGCTGACACTGGAGTCAGAGATAACAGAGAAGGGTCCCGAACTGAAACGTCAACTTCCCTACTCCTCTGATGCTGCCTGGCCTGCTGTGTTCCTCCAGCTCCACCCTGTGTTATCTTTTATTCATGAGAAGATAGTTGCATTTATCTGTTAACATTCCCCAATGTGACCAGCTCAATGCCAAACAAAGTGTCTGTGATAACATTCCAAGGTCACAGGCAGTCCCCATCCATTTCGCTATCTGAATATTTCAATATTGCATGATGTTTCTCCTGCTAGAAAATGTTGTCCTATATAATTTGTCTGAGGGCACATGTCCTGTACTTTGCTGGTCGTGCACACATTTGCATTGGGGACTGCAGGGCTTCCAACAGGACCTTTGATTGTCTGAGTGTTTGAGACAAAGACTTGGTATTGCCGTTATGCTATTAATGACTTCAGGATGTCCCACAATCAATTGAGTACTTTTTGAAGTGTTAATGTTGTAAATTGCAGCTAATTTTTGCACAGCAACATCCCAACTTTACAATGTGATAAAAACTTGATAATCTGAGTTTGTGCTGCTGATTGAGGGATGTGTATTGGTCAGGACATCAGGCAAAGCTTCGTTTGTACATCTTCAAAATAATGGGACCTCATCTAAGTTTAATGTCTCAAAGGATGATACCTCAGAGAGTGCTGTACTCCTTCAGTACTACATCAAGACTAATTGTCTGGATTATATATTCAAATCTATGGAAGAGGACTTGAAACCACAACCATCTGAATTGCTGGTGAGTGTGGTTACCATGGAACCATAACTGAGCAGCATACAATAGTAGTAAGGTGAAGAAATAGTGTTATAGTAGAAGACCACAGTCTTTAATAAGGATTCTTTATTCTGAGGAAAGGACAACATAAAGTCACCCTCAGCTTGTCCCATTCAGGAGGTATTGCCAGTGGATGCTTGGTTCTGTTATCTCTTTCTACTTGCTGCTGTGTATGATTGGTAGAAGGGTGTAGGGGAGAGTTGGAGCTTTTGGTTGATGGGCTTGCTCACAGAAACATAATATATCGGAGAACCACTGGCAGGAAACTAACAAGAGCATGGCTATCAGGCTTTACATCTTGAGGTCAGGGCAGGAGAAAGCTGCATACTCCTTAACCACAGCTGGGAGTTCATGCCTTCAAAGGTAAGGACAACTGTTAGGGTAAAATAATATTTTTTTAAAACTTTGAATCAAGTCCGTTCAAATTTACCAACAGGTCACTTATCAGGTTGCAAGAGATTGTCTAAAGTAGAGGAAAGTTTAGCAAAGAATGGAAGACATAACATCAAAAATACTGATTGGATAGTTCATAGATTGCAGCATGAAATAGAGCTCTAGATTAAATTGCCAATGATTTGTGCTCTTGTCAGCAAGGAGAGAAAAATAAATAGCAAAACATTTACACCTCCAGATAGAAGCTTTATCTCATTATGTGGAATTGGAATTGCATCAAAACTCGATCTCCATCTGCAAAAAGCAATTTCCGCCTGTTCAGCTTCCACTCACATAAATGTCCATGCAACTTGTCCTCTCCTAATTCTTCACAAGGATGCCTCCATTCATATAGTAGTCAGCACACAATAGATGGCTTTTCGCTGCTGTATGAGCCGCAGAGTAAACTACAGCATGAGTCCCAGCAATGTGCCACAGAAGCTCTTCTGTCCGAACTCACTGCCTTGGTTTTACTGTCATCCAACGCTGTCTCATGTCAATCTGCATCTTCAGAGCTAACATTAAGAGTCTCTCAATGTGTTGAAAAGCCTTGCATGATACTTTCACTGTGCAATGTTTACCTAGTAGGCACTTGTAAAATATGGACTGTCCAGTCAAGGCATCAGGTCAAGTTTATTAAGGAAGAATGGCTTCACAAATGGGGGTTCCCAGAATCAGTGAGGATAGTGAGGAGCGAAAGAAAGGGAGTACATTTGGATGAGAAAACCCAAATGCTTGGCAAGCTATGAATAGAATATGTATCACAAGTATGAAATAAGTAATGGGTGATATCAAGTGTTTTGGAAGATAAGTAAAAGAGAGTGGAGCAGCGCTACTGAAGTGCCAAATTCATGAAGTAACGATCCCTTGAGGTGAACTTCCATCCTTCAGAGGGTAAGGAGGTGCTTTGTCAATAGTGCTCACCATGGTCTACATGGTTTTTAAGATTATACAAAGTACATTGTCAGTGGATCTGGTTGTTTTCCAAGGATGCTGCAAAATGCAAACTCAGGATGTGCTAGTCGGAGACAGACTGGAAAAGTCTTCAAAACTTGACTCTGTATTAAGCCAAAACAAACATAACGGTCCCAAAATTGATTCCCAATCCATTCAAACTGAAGTAATTTCTGCCTTGGTAACTGGAGGGGACTTTCATTGCCATTCTTGTTCCCTGAACTTTGTACTGGGAAGGAACAAGTCTCTCCCTTTCTCGTTAAGTGTCAGGAAAGCCCTATTGGATGAACAAATCTATAGATACTTTATCACTGTCAAATTACCTAGTGAGTTTCAGTCACTTGCTGTATGTCTAATTGGGTGAGTGCCAGTGGTTTTGTCGACCTCAGCCTTCAGGAAGTGCCAATGTTACACAGAAGCAGGAAGCCAATATGTCCCATTTAACATATTCTGTTGCCTAGTTTGTGGTTCTGCAATAATCAGGCACATTGTATGTCTTCTTTCAGATTGCTGGACTTGAGAAATGAAAGCATCAGCAGTCAACTTGCTTTGAAAAAAAAATCATTAAGAACCATTCAGTCACTGAGTTTTGAATCTGAACAGCAAGTGAAGCAATCACCACTTCACAACACTGGGCATGGCAAATAGCGAAGATGCTGCATTCCTTCACCACTTGCTTCTCATGAGCTGGTCCCTTTCATATTGTAAATATAAAGCAATTTACAAATGTGAACTCACGGCAATATGAATCAACAGCATTGATGTTGCTGTGCTGTGCTGTGCTCACAGGAACATGGATTTCATTATCACAATCTCATTTACGCCTCATGAATTCGCACCCCTTGCAGATTGAGAACACAGCCAAGTGCAGGCTGCAGAAAAGCGGTTTTGCTTTGGAATTTTACCTTGAGACAGGGTAATGGGGGTGAGGAGCTTGGAATAAAATAATGAAACGAGTGGTGCAAGTCACCAGCAGTCCTGAAACTAGAAATCCAGAAAGCATAGGTTACTTCAGTATGACATTCTGGCTAAGGATTCACCACACTCCATTCTACGTAGGTAGGGGGGGTGAGAGAGGGGTGTGCTTGAAAGAGTCACATCCCAGTTAACTGAGGAACTTGTTAGAAAATACAGGGGAAGAAAAGATCACCATCCCTGCCCAACATTCATAATGGGCCAAGGATGAACACCAAATGCTTCCTCCTCTCCAATCGCCCGAGAGAGGTGAAAGATCTACAGCTGAGAAGTGAAACAAAATAGCCTGCGAAATTCCTCTTCAGCACCTCCACACTAATTTCCTCCCTGCCCCCTTAGGCAATTGAAACAGGATATGACGTGGGTCAAGTGATGATTGGGAAATTCCTTTGCATAGAAACAGGAGACCACTCGGCTCCTCAAGTCTGTCCCACCATTTAATTGACCCCTTTACAGAATATCTAAGTTCCAGAGTGTGGGTAAAAAAACATGGAAGAATGGAAGCAGGCCTAAGAGTTATTGAACTTGATGTTGCGTCCTAGAGGCTGAAGGGTCCCCAACGCCTCCTATACGATGAAATTCTTGCCTCAGTCAAGAACAAGTCCAGCTCCACATGAAGGTTCATCAAGATCCAGGTGCAGAGATTTGACGTTGGGACAGACCTAGAATATGTTGCAGCAAAACCTCGAGAGGTCCTGTGGTCAGCAGAGGAAAGCAGTCATGGTCGAGAGATAGACAGAAACAGTGAGAGACAATACTGCTGGTGAATGATGACAGAACTGGCCCTGTTTCCTTGTAGTTGTGCCTTTCCTACCAGTCTATGGCTCTGCGTTTGTTGTTAAGAGGACAGCCTGATGTGGAGGATGTGACATGGGGGAATTCAATCACCGACCAGAATCTAGATGGGTGACTTTCTTGGAAAAGTATTTTAGGAGATGTTCCAGTGGATCAGTGATCCACTTCCACAATTCCTTTTTGGGATTATGGAAGTATTTTCTGAACATCGTTCATTCAATTGATTCAAGTTGGGTTGCCAATCTGCTATTAAGGAATGGACCAAAGGAACACAGAGTATACGACAAACAATGACATGAATTGGACTGTCGTATAAGATTATAATAATGAACTGACTGTCATGGCACAGGCTGTTGTACATCATCGGAAGTAACTGTGTAACAAGAATAATAATTTATTTTCTGTTAATGAGCCATTTCAGTAATGCATTCTGTTTAAATCAAATGGGCATAATTATTTCTAAAATGCCCAGGTTTAATTTAAAAGGCATGTGATTAATTTGCTGATAATATGAGGAAGGCAATAACTTAGTGTAGGAGTGACAGCATTTTAAACCAGGGACAAGAAACTGATGTCATCAAATTAGGAATCTCTCTTGAAAAACAAATGCAAACTGCTCAGGAGACTCATGTTCTGCTTCAGGAGTGAAGGCAAAAGTAGAGGGAATTCTGAAGAAGATGCACACTGGACTCAAAAAGCTAATAAAACCAGAAATTGTTGGCAAAACCCAGAACTGATAGCAGCTCGGAAAAGCTGGACTTAATCTGAAGACAAGGTTGGGGAAGAGGGCTCAGAGGGGAAGAGTTGAGCAGGTAGGTGGAATGGAGCCCAGAGAAAGAGACATATGGAAGGGATAGGAAGACCAGGGGATTATTAATAGTCAGCCAAGACAGAAGAGAAGCTGAATAAGTAATAATGAGACCTGAAAGTAGGAGAGAAAGGGTTGTCTGTGCTGAAGACAACCAATGTCATATGACAATTGGACTGAGAGTGGGTAAGAATGGGTACACTGTGCTGAAAGCAAACCTTTGTCCCCCTCCACCCACAGATCAACGAATACCGCTCATGTTTGGACATAGAGCAGTTTTTCCGCCGCCTCCGCCTCCACGCTTACTTCTTCAACCGTGAACCTAACCCTCCTGCTACTGACCCCTTCTCCCGCCTCCAACACACCTGCTCCTCCTGGACACCACCCCAAGGCCTCCTACCCTCCCTTGACCTATTCACCTCCAACTGCCGTCGAGACATCAATCGCCTTAACCTCTCCACCCCTCTCACCCACTCCAACCTCTTCCCCGCAGAACGTGCAGCCCTCCGCTCCCTCCGCTCCAATCCCAACCTCACCATAAAACCCGCGGACAAGGGAGTCGCAGTTGTAGTATGGCGCACTGACCTCTACATCGCCGAGGCCAGACGCCAACTCTCCGACACCACCTCCTACCGCCCCCTTGATCATGACCCCACCCCTGAGCACCAAACCATCATCTCCCAAACCATCCACAACCTCATCACCTCAGGTGACCTCCCACCCACGGCCTCCAACCTCATCGTTCCCCAACCTCGCACTGCCCGCTTCTACCTCCTTCCCAAAATCCACAAACCTGAATGCCCTGGTCGACCCATTGTTTCTGCCTGCTCCTGCCCCACTGAACTTATCTCCAACTATCTGGACTCCATTTTCTCCGCCTTGGTCCAGGAACTCCCTACCTATGTCCGTGACACCACCCATGCCCTCCACCTCCTCCAGGACTTCCAATTCCCTGGTCCCCAACACCTCATCTTTACCATGGACGTCCAGTCCCTCTACACCTGAGTTCCCCATACAGATGGGCTAAAGGCCCTCCGCTTCTTCCTGTCCCGCAGGACCGACCAGTCCCCCTCCACTGACACCCTCATCTGCTTCGCCGAACTCGTCCTCACCCTCAACAACTTCTCTTTCAATTCCTCCCACTTCCTACAGACAAAGGAGGTGGCCATGGGTACCCACATGGGCCCAAGCTACGCCTGCCTCTTTGTAGGTAACGTGGAACAATCCCTTTTCCGTACCTACACTGGCCCTAAACCCCACCTCTTCCTCCGTTACATTGATGACTGTATCGGCGCCGCCTCGTGCTCCCACAAGGAGCTCGAACAGTTCATCCACTTCACCAACACCTTCCACCCCAACTTTAAGTTTACCTGGACCATCTCTAATACCTCTCTCTCCTTCCTGGACCTCTCTGTCTCCATCTCGGGCAACCACCTAGAAACCGATATCCATTTCAAGCCCACCGACTCCCACAGCTACCTAGAATACACCTCCTCCCACCCACCTTCCTGCAAAAATGCCATCTCCTATTCCCAATTCCTTCGCCTCCGCCGCATCTGCTCCCAGGATGAGGCATTCCACTCCTGTACATCTCAGTTGTCCTCGTTTTTCAAGGACCGTAACTTCCCCCCCTCAGTGGTCAAGAACGCCCTCAACCGTGTCTCCCACATTTCCCGCAACTCATCCCTCACACCCCATCCCCGCAATAACAACCAATAAAGAATCCCCCTCGTCCTCACGTACCACCCCACCAACCTCCGGATCCAACGCATCATCCTCCGACACTTCCGCCATCTGCAATCCGACCCCACCACCAAAGACATCTTTCCCTCCCCACCCTTATCTGCTTTCCGGAGGGACAACTCTCTCCGTGACTCCCTTGTCCGCTCCACACTCCCCTCCAGCTCCACCACACCCGGCACTTTTCCCTGCAACCGCAGGAAGTGCTACACCTGCCCCCATACCTCCTCCCTCACCCCCATCCCAGGCCCCAAGAAGACTTTCCACATCAAGCA
>NC_063371.1:79567-116027 GCF_021869965.1 Rhincodon typus
TCCCTCACCCCCATCCCAGGCCCCAAGAAGACTTTCCACATCAAGCAAATGTTCACCTGCACATCTGCCAATGTGGTATCCTGCATCCGCTGTACCCGTTGTGGCCTCCTCTACATCGGGGAAACCAAGCGGAGGATCGGGGACTGCTTTGCAGAACACCTACGCTCGGTTCGCAACAAACAACTGCACCTCCCAGTCGCGAACCATTTCAACTCCCCCTCCCATTCCTCAGACGACATGTCCATCCTGGGCCTCCTGCAGGGCCACAACGATGCCACCCGAAGGTTGCAGGAACAGCAACTCATATTCCGCTTGGGAACCCTGCAGCCCAATGGTATCAATGTGGATTTCACAAGCTTCAAAATCTCCCCTCCCCCTACCGCATCCCAAAACCAGTCCAGCTCGTCCCCGCCTCCCTAACCTGTTCTTCCTCCCACCTATCCCCTCCTCCCACCTCAAGCCGCACACCCATCTCCTACCTACTAACCTCATTCCGCCCCCTTGACCTGTCCGTCCTCCCTGGACTGACCTATCTCCTCCCTAACTCCCCACCTACACTCACCTTTACTGGCTCCATCCCCGCCTCTTCGACCTCTTTGTTTCCTCTCCACCTATCTTCTCCTCTATCCATCTTCTATCCGCCTCCCCCTCTCTCCCTATTTATTTTAGAACCCCCTTCCCCTCCCCCATTTCTGATGAAGGATCTAGGCCCGAAACGTCAGCCTTTCTGCTCCTATGATGCTGCTTAGCCTGCTGTGTTCATCCAGCTCTGCACCTTGTTGTCTCATGACATGATGGTGGGTTAAAAACAAATGGAAGAATGGAATCAGGCTCAAAAGTTATTGAACTTGATGTTCTATCCTTGAGGGTGCAGGGTCCCCAAGCGGAAAATGAGGTGCTGTTTCTCAAACTTGTGCTGAGTCTCATGGAAGTAGTGCACCAAGCCCAAGTCTGAAAAGTTGGCATGGGATCACGGTGGTATGTTGAAGTGGCAGGCAACTGGAAACTCAGGGTCATTTTTCCAGACAGAAGTTAGGTATTCTGTCAAGTGGTCCCCCATTCTGTGTTTCATCTCCCCAATGTAGAGGAAATCACATTGTGAACAGTGAATACAATAACCTAGATTGGTGAAATGCAGAAAAAGCACTACTGCATCTGGAAGGTGTGTCTCAGGCCTTGGATAGCGAGGAAGGAATAAGTAAATACGCATGTGTTACACCTCCTGTGGTTTCATGGGAAGGTGCAACACGGCTGTGGGGGGATGTTGGGAGTGGAGGAGGAGTGGACCAAGGTGTCCCAGAGGGAACAGTCCCTGCAGAAGGCTGACAAGGGAGGGGAGGGAAATATGTGTCTGGTTGTGGCATCCTGCTGGAGGTGACAGAAATGGCAGCTTATAATTCTTTGAGTGCAAAGTCTGGTGGGGAGATAAGTGAGGACGAGGGTAAACCTACCAGGGTAAAGGTAGAAGTGTGGGAAATGGGTCAGACATGGCCAGGAGTCCTGTTAACCATGGGAACAGGAATCCTCTGTTGAACAAAACATTGGACACTTATGAAGCCCAGCTGCGGCATCATCAGAACAGATGCAATGGAGACAGAGAAACTGAGAGAATGGAATGGAGTCCTTACAGAAAGTAAGGTGTGAGGATGTATAATTCAGGTTAATGTGAGATTTGCTGGGTCTATAATGGCTATTGACGGCCAGCCTATCCTCAGAAATGGAAACAGAGATGTCAAGGAAGGGAAGGGAGGAGTCAGAGTTGGACCAGGTGAAGGTGAGCATGGGATGGAAGTTGGAAGCGAAATTGATCAACTTTTCTAATTCCGAATGAGAGAGGGAATCAGCACCTACGGTACTAATAATGTACTGGACAAAAAGTTGTGGGTAGGACTGGAACAAGAATCTTTAGGTCTGTTTCTCTCTCTGCAGAAGCAGCCAGATTTGCTGAGTTTCTCCAGGACTTTCTATTTTTAATTTTGGATCTCCAGAGTCCACAGTATTTTACTTTTATCAGAAACAAAGGATCACAAAGGCCCTGATTTGCTTCCTGGACTATGCTGAGGAATCTGGTCTCAGGTGCAATGATAATGTTGTGACACTTCACCCTCTCCCAAATAAATACAACCCCTGCTCCCCCATGGTTGGAGAATCAGTGCTTTGGTCACATTGAGCATGAAGAACTGTGTCCAGTTCTGGTCGGTCAGAAACAAGAGATTCCAGCACTGAAAGGAAATCAAGTATGTGAGGAAAATGTGAATAAACTGGGACATTTCAGCTGGACCCACAGCTGCTGAAAATCTAATGTTATGCACGATATATACATAAAGGTATAATAAAATGAATTTAAACTTTACTTTCAAACACAAGATCAATACAAGAATTAATGAGCAAAGAGTTGTTACTTCCACAAAAACCAATGAATGCTTTGAACAGACACTCAGAATGGAGGTGACAACCACGGGTTCATTTTATAGCCAATTGGACGATTTAATGGGTGAAATGTAAGATCTTCCTGGATTGATACCATTCAGTTGTGAGTTGAACTTGCCACTCCCTTTCCTCCGCATTATTATTCTCACCTCTGTAACATCACTCATCTACACATCTGCCACACTTGACCTGCTCCTGATGCCCACATCCCTACCTATCATTTCCAGACCTAACAACTAAAATGGCCACTATGTCAGAGTATTACCCTCAGGCTTTGTAAGCACAAGTTCATTCAAAACTTTGCTTTGCATATCCAGAGTCTTTCCGAGTCCCATGTAACCATCACCTTGCTGCTCATTGATCTTCAGTAAGCCTGAAGAATTAATGTTTCAGTTCTAAAGTTCATTTTGCTGCATTCAAATCTTTCCATGTCTTTTCCTCTGCCTATTTGTTAAAGATCATCCAGCCCTACAACTCTCTGAGGAATCTGTTTGTCACCAACCCTGGCCTTTTGCACATCTCCCAGTTCCTTTTCCCAGTGACTGACTGCCTTGCATTCAGCTTTCCAGGCTGTAAACACTATTCCTAACTCTAATTCTGTGCCAAAACCTTTCCCCAACTTCATCTCTTCTCCTCAAAGAACCTCTCTAAAACCTTACCTAACTTTTTAGTTACCTGTAAAATGTCTTGTTCTATGATTTGGTATTGATTTGCGTCAGTTGGCATTCCTGTGTAGAGCCTGGAATTAATTTACTACGTGAAAGGGTCAGAACCCGAAACATCAACATTCCTGCTCCTCAGATGCTGCCTTGCCTGCTGTGTTCCTCCAGCTCCACGCTGTGTTATCACAATATTTTATTGCAAATGTTAATGTAGTGACACATTACCAATCAATTGAGAAGAGGCTTCACAAACCTGCAAAGTTTATTTTATTACAGAAACAGAAGACAATGCTGATCTGGCAACTGTATTTCATAACTTTAATGTGTACAAGGTTAGAAAGAAAACCTGTGCTCAGCAGCAGGTGATAGTGGATTTAATATGGATTACAGGGATACAAATTGATTTGATTACTATCAGGACACTGCAAAGTATAATATAGTTTGTTTGAACATTCTGAGAGGCCTTTGGCAAAGTTGAACTTGAAAAAGTAAAAATTAATCAGAAACCAGATCAGCTCACTGCATTCACAATGACGTCAGAGTGTTATTCTTGAAGCAGCTGAAGTTGCTCTCATGTTCTCTATCTCTCGATGTCAGAGGTAGGATGAGGTACTTTGTGTCTTACAAGCTAGCTATTAAAGATAATGTCAGTCTCCAGGAATAGCTCATTCAGTGAAAGGTGAGCAATACTGTTTGATTTACAGCATGAACTTAAAATTCCAAATATAAGGATCAGATGAGTAGCCATGGGCTGTCACTACTGAGAAATATTGTGAGTGCTCTGGGATTGCTTTAGTCAGAGCTGTGGTTGTAAATGAAGGGTATTAACTAAGTAGTAATGAAGGATTGTAACTGGCAGCTGAATGGAGCCGATCCTTCGAGTCTTATATGACTCCAACTAGCTTTACCATCTGAGTATTGTACTGTGCAATGGGTTTTATTTCACGTGGATGATGTCATTTCGGTGTAATCAGTTTAATGTCAGATCTATTAAATTTGAACATGGCAAGAAGCAGAAAGTCTATTTAAATGGTCATTCTCATGAAGCTGAAGATGTGAAGTTTTGACAAAGTTTCCTCGGTTCCAAATTCAATGCAACACTTGATAAACTCCAAAACTAGACACGTGTTTCACATACAGGGCGGTGAGTGCCTGGAACACACTGCCAGAGGAGGTAGTGGAAGCAGACACAAAGCAGCATTCCAGGACCACCTGGATGAATACATGAATAGGAAAGGAATAGAGGGATACAGATCCTGTAAGTGAAGACAGGTTTAGTATGGAAAGACAAAATATGTCAGCGCAGGCTTGGAGGGCTGAAGGACCTGTTCCTGTGCTGTATTGTTCTTTGTTTTAAGACTACTTATGTTTCTTAAAACAACCTTTTCAACTTGTCCTGCCACCTTCCAAGATTTGTGTACTTACATCCCAGATCTTTGTGTTTTCACCCATCCCTTAAAATTGTACAATTTTGTTTATGTTGCACCTTCTTACTCTTATGCCTAAAATGCACCAATTCAAACTTGGCTGCATTCAATTTCATCTGTCACGTGTCTGCCCATTTCACTAGCCTATGTCCTTTTGAATCTGCTACTTTTCACATTTTTGTTTTTGATATTTCTGAATTATGCGTCCTCTGCCAACTTTGGAATTTTCTCCTGTATTTCCAAGTTCAGGTTATTAATATGTAATTAAAAGGACAGTAGTCCTAATATCGAGTGTTGGAAAACATCACTGTACACTTTCTTCCAGTCTTATGAACATCTGTTCGTCATGAATCTCTGCTTTTTTGTCCTTGAGCCCATTTGCTTATCTCACTGCTATGGGCCATTTAATTCCTTGGGCTTCAGTTTTGCTAATGAGTCTATTATGTAGCACTTTGTTATATGCAGTTTGAAAGTCTATAAACGTTGCCTTCATCCAATGTTACTTCGAAAAGATCACATTCAAGTTAAGATGGGGGATTTCAAGACTGGAGGCACATTTTTAAGGTGAGAGGAGAGAGATTTAAAAAACAAGATGTAAGTGGCAAATTTTTTACACAAGAGTGTGGTTCGTGTGTGGAATGAACTTCCTGAAGAAGTGATGGATGCGAGTACAATTACAACATTTAAAAGATATTTGGAAGGATATATGAATAGGAAAGGTTTGGAGCAATATGGGTCAGGAGCGATCAGGTGGTATTAGTTAAATTTGGGATTATGTTTGGCATGGACTGGTTGGACCGAATTTGTTTCCATGCCGTATGCCTCTATGCTTGCTTTTATTTAAATGTTCATAATGTTTCAAATACTAATTAACATAGAACCTGATTATTGTAGCTGTAAATTTCCCCATCAGGGACATTAAGTCAACTGGCCTGCAGCTTTATCCTTCTTCCATTGTTGAAACACATTTGCAATCCTCCAATCCTCTGGCACCACTACCATTTTTAAGGAGAGTTTGGAAAATTATGGCCAAAATTTCCATAATTTTCATCCCACCTTCTCTTCGTGCCATCCCATCCAGTCTGGTTGACTTTTCTATTTTGAAGACTGCTACCGCCTTACGTATCTCTTCTTCATTTCAATGGTGAGGTGCAAGGCTCTTAACGAAGGACATTGCTAGAGCTGAGTTAGGGAGAAAGAAGGCAGACCAAAAAATAAGAATTAAATGATGCCACTCGGAGATAGCAAGAGCTGCAGATGCTGGAGTCAGAGTCAACACAGTGTGGAGCTGGAGGAACACAGCAGGACAGGCAGCGTCAGAGGAGTAGGAAAGTCAGCGTTTCGGGTCAGGACCCTTCTTCATAAGTTCTGAAGTTCTGAAGAAGGGTCCCAGCCCAAAACGTCAACTTTCCTACTCCTCTGATGCTGCCTAACCTGCTGTGTTCCTCCAGCTCCACACTGCGTTGACACTGAACGAAATGATGCCAACCTTGAGTTTTCAACATCTCTGGATTATTGCTGCAAGAGAAAGCAGAAGGAAGTATTTTGCAAGCTAGGAAAGAACAGGTTAGTTTATTTTAAAATCAATATTTTCGGCATAGTATGCTTTCTTGTTTGTAGTACAGTGTACTCTAATACAGTACAGTCAACATGCCACCAGTTACTAACACCAGCCACTAGAGGGCACCGATGTTAGCACTTGATAATTTCTCTGCGAGTGGTCTTTGTCCTTCCCCCCCCCGCCTCAGGAATTGCTTGGATTACATGGAATGTTCCCTTTTCACATACCTATACAGTATATGATGGTTAAATGATGTCCATCTGAAAATGACATTTGTTGTTCTTGCTCAACAAAGAAGATCAATAGTCAATCCAGGATGAAGCTTCCTCTAAAAACCAACTAAAATGAACAAACGAATGATTTGAATGAATGATTTATTGTCACTTGTACTCTACAATAAGCAACACAGTAAAATATAGTGAAAAGCTTCAACAGTTGCCACAATCCAGTAGCATTTAGAATATTTTAAGAAAGAAAAGATAAAGTTGAAAGTAATTCCATCTTCATTCTGCTGAGCAGTTTCTGTGCAGCAATAAATCTCCCATTCCCACCCATTCAAGCTATTTACATCAGATCTAATATTGACTCTCCTTAAGACAGAGGGTAATGAATCTGTGGAATTCTTTACCACTGACAGTTGTAGGGCTGGATCATTAAGTATATTCAAGGCTGAGATAGATAGATTTTTAATTAGAAAGGAAATCAAGGGTTATGAGGAAAAGGCAGGATAGTGGATTTTGCGGATAGTGAGGATTAATAGATCTGTCATGATCTCACTGATTGCTGACACAGACTTGATGACCCAAACGGCTTACTTCTGCTCGTACATCTTATGGTCTATGGAATACCTCTCAAATTACTTGAGCATCCTAGAGGCCAATTCATATTAAATGAAAGTTTATCTCATTGCAGTTTTAGCATCTGCCACTGCACAAAATGGCCTTTTAACTCTGACTAGCAGCATATGAAGATTAGCTCATTGGTTGTGGAGAGTTTTGGATGATCTGGGAGAAGCATTATACTTCTGCATAAATGCAAGATCTTGGTTGCAAGGGAGGGTTTGAACAGCATATTATCATATGGTGGCAGTGTTATGTGAATGATTTTGTCTCATAGCCAGGAATGTGTTCACTCAATCCAAAAAATCACAATCTTCTGAAGAAGACCATTGACTCGAAATGTTCAGTCTGACTCCTCCACTTGTGCTGCCTGACCTGTTGGAAATTTCTACTGCTTTCCATTTCCATTTCAGATTTCTAGCATTGGCTATAGTTTGCTTTGGTAAGATACAACCATCTTTGCTCTCAATCACACTGGAAAAAAACCTGGACACATGACAGCAACAATAGGGTGTGCTTCTGTGTGATCATTTCTGAAATAATTACCACACGAAATCACACAAAGTCAAGTTACACTCCAGGATCAATTTTGTGATTCACTAGTGGGATGTGGGCTTCTCTGGCTCACCAGCATTTACTGCACATCCCCAGTTGCCCTTGAGATTATAGAACAGTCCAACACAAGAACAGGCCCTTAGGCTCATCATGCCTATACTAGCTATGATGCTATTCTGATAATTCCATCTGCCTGCGCATGGTCCATTTCATTCTATTCTCTAATTAAAACCGAAAGAACTGCAGATGCTGTAAATCAGAACCAAAAACAGAAGTTGCTGGAAAAGCTCAGCAGATCTGGCAGCATCTGTAAAGAAAAATCAGTGTTAACATTTCGGACCCGGTGACCCTTCCTCAGAACCCTTCTCAGAACCCTTCTAAGGAGGGTCACCAGACCTGAAACGTTAACTCTGATTTTTCTTCGCAGATGCTGCCAGAACCTGCTGAGCTTTTCCAACAATTTATGTTTTTGTCCCTCTATTCTCTGCCTGTTCAAATATCTATCTAAATGCCTGTTAAACTTTGCTGTCATTTGTACTTCTACTACCTTCCCTGGCAGTGCAGTTCCAAGCACTTGCCACTGTGTGTGTATAAACCTTTCCTTGCACATCTCCTTTAAACTTGCCCCTTCTTACCTCAAACCTATGCCCCTTGTATTTGACATTTCCACCTGGGAAAAGTGACTCCATTTATCCGTCTTACCCATTATCCATCTTACCCATGCCTCTCATACTTTTGTATACTTCTTTCAGGTCACCCATCAACTTCAGATAGTCTCGCAAAAACAATCCAAATTGTCTAACCTCACCTTATAGCTCATCCAGGCAACATACTGGTCAACCTCTTGTGCACCCTTTGCAAAACTACCACATCCTTCCAAGGTGCAGTGACCAGAACTGTGCACAGTACTCCAAATGTAGCCTGACCAAAGTCTGATGCAGTTACAATATGACTTGTCAAATTTTATATTCAATGCCCTGAGCGATGAAGGCAAGCATGCCATACACCTTCTCCTCCAGCTTATCCACTTGTGTTGCTACTTTCAGAGAGCTATGGACTTGCACCCAAGATCCCTCTGTATATCAGGATCTGAAGGATCCGGCCATTTATTCTATACTTTCTTCTTGTATTTGACCTCCAAAACTGCATCACCTCACACTTGCCCAGATTAAACTCCATCTGCCATTTCCATGCCCAACTTTCCAGATGATCTATATCCTGCTTCATCCTTTGATATCCTTCCTCACTATCCACAATTCCACCAATTTTCATGTCATCTGTAGACTTACTAGTCAAATTGAGGTGGTGACGAGCTGCCTTCTTGAATTGCTGCAGTCTCAAGCACAAGTCTGGGCTAGCATTCCGCATGCAGTGCAGAAGGCATGCAGTAGTGCTAGCTTTCAGTTGGAACATTAGGCAGGGGGTTTGTTTACTCTTTTGAGGCTGTGAAAGATCTCACGGTGCTCAAAAGAACTTGACAAAATTGATTTAGAACATTAAAAGTGTTTTAGACTGTCCTGGAGTGTGACAGGTGCAATCTTAGTCTGACATGGAAAAGTTGACTTGAGTTTACATTCTGCATCCATTTGTAAAAATAAAGGTACAGAATTGGCCTATAGGTGAAAGGTTAGGATCATGTCTGGCACCAGACTCTCCTTCAGTGTCAAAAACAAAGTTGCTGGAAAAGCTCAGCAGGTTTGGCAGCATCTGTGGAGGAGAAAACAGAGTTAACGTTTCGGGTCTGGTGACCCTTCCTCAGAACTGATCCTTCAGTGTCATTTGGTACATTGGGACCACTTCCTTTCTAGGTCTTCCATGGCTCGCTCTTTAATATTAAGTGCAACCTGGTCTCATTCAGACCATCTCATCGTAATGGTTCAACTATTTTCACAGCTGTGTGAATTCTATCTTGAATATTCTTTCTTGCTTTTAACCATTTGTATATAATTTGCTGAATGCAGAGGATGTATTGTCAGTCTTCATTCAGAGTTGAATCAATAGAACCAGAGTGAAAAATTCATCTTGACTGTTTTATTTCTGCAGTAATTTAGTGTAATGACAGTAGCCCTTCGTACTTACCCAGGATATCCAGGAGTCTACTTGAATAGAAGATAAAGCCACTGTCAGCATTCATGATTGAGCCTGGGCCGGGTTTCTGACACTATTTCCAATCGTCATGAAGACTGTCTGATTCTACCGTTGCCCACTTCCCCCCTTGCTCATTTCAACTCCTGCTGAATCCTTCAATTCTCCTTTCCTGCCTGAGTCCTGGACCTGATCCTGTTTGCACCCTGACTGGCACTCTGCTGCCCGTCATCTAACTGGCACCAAGTCCCATTCACTGATCTCCATTGATTCCCAGACCCGCACACAAATTCGCATCATTCCTGGTTTTCAAGTCCCTCAGTGATTTGCTCCCTTGCCATTTCTGTAAATCTCTGCAAGTCTGAACTTAGGCACTCCCCTGGTTGCTGTCCCGCCTAAAGTTGTGTTTGTTTTTAGTTTCGTGACACGCCTCCAGCTCTGTTGGGACTTGGACGCAGGCCTTCTGGCCTCGAGGTAGGGACACCACCAGTGGATCACAAGATCCACCCTTCACCTTTGACTAAGACCGGAGTTCTGAGGGGTATGGGGTTAGTCGAAAGGATTGTTGTGCCGAAATGATTGTGAGAGGGAGGCTGTACCTCGGGATATTGGACATGACCCCGTGAGGGGCTGTGTCATCAGTCCGGTGGTGGCAAAAGCCTTTCACGTGAAAGTGGAACTAGGGAAACGCAGACACTTGGTACTGAGTGGACTCACGATCGTGGAAGGGCTCTCTCGGCAAACAATGCACTCCTGTAGCAGTTTTCACTTTCGCTCTGGAGGCGGAAGTTGCTTAGTTAATGTGCTGTCTTTGTATTGAAATTTTAGGTAAGGGATCAGGATCCGCGTCCGGACTGTCTCTTGCCAGGGGTTAGGATGTGTGGAGTGTCCCGGCCACGCTGCGAGGGGATCGATCCCACATACTTGGTGCTGAAACTGACCCTGGGAGTCTTCGCGACACTTTTCTGGGTAAGTGACAAACCAACAGCGTTTTAAAAGAAATCGTGCCCGAATCATGAAAGTTGACTTGGCTGCATGTGTCAACAGATCAGCAGCTTCAGATCCGAAAATTAGATCTTTTTTGTAAAGAGGGCGATTGTTTTATTTTAGTCCTAACTTCGCCTTTTGCTGCTCCGATTGATCTATCTCTTTCTTTCATTTCCCATTAAAGGGGAAGTCTCTGGCGTTCGCGAATGGGATAGATTATTGTCTGCAGACATGATTTGAGCGCTTAAAGATCAATTCTTTATCGGTCCTTTTCAGAAAGGCTAACAGGCAAAATGTACCTTTTTTGAAAATCCGAACAAAGATTTTTTTACAGTGGTGTTTTGTACTTTAAGAATTTTAAATTAACCTTATTATCTTGCACTCTCCCCACTATCCTATGCTCTGCAATTACATCCTATATAATAAACTTAACATTGCCCTATACTAATCGTGAAGTTTATGATTTTCAGAATGAGATAAAGTGCGGGAGCACACTACAAAAACTCTACCAACCTGAATGTGACCAGTATTTCTCACTTTATACTGGACGCTGCCTGATTCCACTTATCTATTTATTGAAATGGACCATTTTTATTTGTAGATAGGAGATATGTCCTTCGAATAAAATAAGACCAATTGGCTTTTTTTTAAATCTCTGTTAGTTTATTATAATAATTGAAATTAATCCCACTGTACACTTCCCACCCCATTGTCCTCAATCTGAAATAAATCTCACTGTATTCCTCTCTCCACTGTCTTATGTTCTGCTATCACATCTTGTATAATAGATCTAACATTTTCCCAACAACAAATGTTAAACTAACTGGCCTGCAGGTAACATTTTTTTACCTCTGTCTATTTTTGAATGAGGATGTTACATTGACAGTTTACAGTCTCTGATACTTCTCCAGAATTGAAGGATTCTTGGAAGTTTCTATTAGGGCATTCAGTATCTCTGTAGCTACTTCATTCATTCGTCTTGGATGAAACCAATCGGATGGAGGGTATCTGTAGGCCTTTATCCCCAGTATTTCCCAAAGTACTTTTGCTCTTGTGCTTGTTATTATGTTCTCTTCCTCACTCCACATCTTATTTTGCACCTTAATTCTGTCGTAATTTTGGAACGCTATTAATGTCTTCTACCATGAAGACTGATGCAAAGTATTTATTTAACACTTCTGCCAATTCTTGGTTCCCCATTGTTATTTCCCCAGTGTCCTACGCTAAGGGACCTATATTCATTTTAGTCTATCTCTTTCTCTTTTTATATATTAAAAGAAGGTCATTCTATCAAACACATGACACAGGGGAGGCGATGGCCTAGTGGTGTTAATTGCTGGACTGTTAGTCTAGAGACCCTGTAATGTTCTGGGGGTCTGTGTTCAAATATTGTCACAGCAGATGGTGGAATTTGAATTTTGGAATTCAAATTTTGAATGATGGAATTTATATCAATTGAAAAATTGAATTCAATAAATATCTGAAACTGGGACTCTGATGGTTACCAGGAAACTGTTGTTGGTTTTTGGAAAAGTCCATCTGGTTCACTAATGCCCTTTAAGGAAGGAAATTGCCATCCTTATCTGGTCTGGATGACATGTGACTCCAGACCCACAGCAATGTGGTTGGCTCTTAACTGCCTTCTGCGCAAGTAGGGATAGGCAATAAATGCTGGCCTACCCAGCAACGTCCTCACCCTGTGAGTGAAATTAAAAATTGAAATATGATACAGAGGAGTGTGAAATTATTGAATTTGTTTGAAAAAATGATCAGAGAAAATATTAACTAAATTGTGTAATGTTAACAAAGGGTGCAGAAACAGAGAGACAAATGAGTGTGTGTACATAAATTCTTTTGAAAAAATGGGTTTCCCAAATATATAAACAGAGAAAGAGACTACAAAAGCAAGGAATTATCTTTAAATCTTACCAATGACTATTGGGCCTCAGATGGAAAATTGTGTTAATTTTGATTATCATATTTTAAGCAAAGTCTCAAGGCATGTTAGAAGATGGAGTGGCTTTTTACAAGAACAGTATGAGGATTGAGCATTTTTGGGCATTTGAAGAGACTGGAGATGCTGGTGTTGTTATGTGAAGAGCAGAGAAGTTTAATAGGAATTTTGATTGAGGAGTTCAGAATCATGGACCGTTCTGATGGAATAGAGATTTTTTTTGAAGCAGAGAATTTTACTAAGCCCCAAGGGCATGGTTTGAAGGTGATTTGTGAAAGCAGCAAAGCTAACACAAGGAAATATGTTTTCAAGCAGCAATTTGGAGTGCACTGAAGGGGGGTGAAAGCAGAATCAATAATACAATTTGAAAGAAATATGAAAGAAAATAATTCAGATAGCTGTGGCGAGGAGAGGAGTGCGATAAATTTCAACCAAATAGCTGGAATTGATTTGATGGGCCAAACGGTCTCCGTCTGAACAATAGATTCGATCAATCTACAATTTGAAAAATAAAGAAAGACTTGACCTTGTGCAGTAGCTCATAACTTTTGGATGTGCCAAATTGTTTTGCAACCCTGAAGCACTTTTTGAATAGTTGCCACTGTTGTAAGGTAGGAGAAATGGAAGCCAATTTGCACACAGTAAACTCCAATGAACAGCAGTGTAATAATGAGAAGATAATTTCATCCATAAATTTGGCCAGAACTCTGGGGAGAACTGTGCTCTTTGAACAGTAATCGAACCTTATATGTCCACCTGATAGAGCAGATAGGCCTTAGTTTAATATCTTGTCCAATTGGCAGTCTTTGTAACAATGCAGCCCTCAGGACTGTACTTGTTTTATGTTTGAGAATAGAAGCTTCTCAGGGTCTGAGAGATATAGACTAAGGCAAAATTTGTGGTACAATTGGAGGAGAATCTGTGAAGCCTATCTCGATATCGGGGCATCTCACTTCATCATTTATGTTTTTGCTGAGTGTCAGGACAAGTTTCTCACTGGGGAGCAGCAAGTTGCCAGTTAAGTTGGATGGGGAACAAACTGCACTTTGGGGCACAATCCACAAACATCAGTCACACACCCCCCTCAGTCATGAATAATTACCAACTCCTCTTGACTAACACAACATCTTGTTGATCCACTGCTGGCTGTTCAGATAGCACAGACTTGCATTGCAGGGCATACCAGCAACTGGCATTGAAAGGCTGCATGGACAAGTACCCAGCTCACAAATTGTGTACCTCAGGGATACCGCTTGCTCCTGTGACGCTAACTCACTCTGCAACTACCGGCATGTTTAACTCATGCCTTGTTTCTCCATGCCTTGCCGTGCCGGTCAGCGTTTCTACACATTCAGCCAGCTTGCCTTGTGAGGTAGGTCATTAAAGAGACAATAAACATGGAGCTGGACAAACACAGCAGGTCAGACAGCATCAGAGGAGCAGGAAAGTCAATATTTCAGGCTGAAACCCTTCGTCAGGACTGGGGAGGGACAGGGGCGTCCAGAAATAAATAGGGGTTGTGGGGTGGAGAAAGGTAGATGGGGTGGTGAAAGGTGGTTGCAGGTAAGGGGTTATAGTGATTGATCAGTGGGAAGGGTGGAACAAATAGGTGAGTAGGAAGATGGACAGGTTAGGACAGGACAGGGAGGCAGGACACGAGATAAGGCTGGGTGGGAGGGATTTTAAAGCTGGTGAAGTTCCTGCTATCTCTGAATCAATATTCAGGCCGTTGGGATGTAAACTTCCAAAGCAAAATATGAGGTGTTGTTCCTCCAGTTTATGTTTGGCCTGACTATGACAGTGGAGGAGACCGAGAATGGACATGTCGTCAGGGGAATGGGAGAGGAAATTAAAATGGATGGCAACCAGCAGTTCAGGTTGGTTGATGCATGCAGAGCGCAGATGCTCTGTGAACTGGTCCCCTTGTCTGCATTTGGTCTCCAGGATATCTGGGATGTCCTGGAGTAGAACACCTCATTCTGGGAGCAGATGTGGTGGAGGCAAAGGAATTGAGAGTATGGGATAGTATTTGAGAGGAGGTGTAGTCAAGATAGTTGTGGGAGTCAGTGCGTTCGAAATGGATGTTAGTGGTGAGTTGGTTTCTGGAGATGGAGATGGAGATGGAAAGATCCAGGAAGGGGTGGGGGGTGTCAGAAATGGTCCGGGTGAACTTGAAGGCAGGGTGGAAGGTGTTGGCAAAGGTGATGAACTGCTCAAGCTCCTTACGGGAGCACAAGGCAGCACCAATACAGTCATCAATACAACAGAGAAAGAGGTGAGGGACAGTGCCGGTGTAGTTGTGGAAGAGGGTTTGTTACTCAAATCCTACAAAGAGGCAGGCATAGCTTGGGTCCTTACGGGTGCCCGTGGCCACTCCTTTGGTTTGTAGGAAGTGGGAAGAATCAAAGGAAAAGTTGTTGAGGGTGAGGACCAGTTCTGTCAGTGGAGGGCGACTGTTTGGGCCTACGGGAGAAGAAGAAGTGACTGTTCGATCTTCCTCTGTACACATTAACTTTCCGAGACCAGTCTCACCTGCATTTTTCTCTATATAAATCCTCGTCGGTCTCCAGAGAGAAAGTCTAAAAAATGTAATTAGAAATGTAATTATTCCCTCAGCATCGCTTGCTGGTTAAAAAGAGAACAGTAAATAGAACAAGGAAGAAACAGATGGCAGAGATAGTAGGAACTGCAGATGCTGGAGAATCCGAGATGGCAGCCTGTTTCTGTGAAGCTGTCAGGAAGAAACAGGCAAGATCGATAGCTCTGCTTGTCCATTTTTGTTAGTTGCTTACAGAAATGGAGGAATACTCTGATTTGAATTGTGTGCATGTGTGTTTATCTGCATTTAGTTGTGCATGGGTGTGAGTGTACGTGCACAGTTGTATGTGTTCGCCTGAAACATTAAGAGACCATGCTTGTGAGTATGTGTCTGTGTGACAGTGGGTCTGTGAATGTTTCTGCATGTGATTGAGTCTGTGAATATGTATGTGCGAAAATCAGTCTGTCAGGGAAAGTGCACAGCCAAGAAATGTGGCTTTATGGTGTCAGATTTTTGTGGTGCTTCGGATGCCCTTTGGACTTGACATATTGCTGGGTGAGGCTGTGAGTGCATGTGCAGGCAGCCCAGTAGAACTGATTTGATGCCAGTGTTTTCATTGTAAAATGTAACATGTTTGCTAAAAAAAGTACCAAGTCACTAAAACAGTTTGGTTCCCGACAGTAGCATATGAAGAAAGCAAACAATCATTGGAGTTTGAATCTACCCAACAAACAAACCAAAGGCATCTCTTACCTTTGCAGAATTATAATTACATATAATTGAGTTACCGGGAGGGTCCGATAACTGAACAGAACCCTATTTAACTTTGGCAGAAAGACTTCGGACTGTGGTCTTTCCCCAGTGCGCCTTGGCGGCAGCTGCCCCAAGCTTTAGTGCACTTCGGCTAATACTCTTAGCCTGATACAGATGAACATGTACTCGACAGTGGGAAGGATTCTTCCTTCATTGCTTGTTAAAGGAACCGTTAACTACTTTCAGGTTTGTTGCCAATGGATTTCTGTTGGTCATGAATGTGAATTGCTGAGAGCTCTGTGGTTGCTGAAGTCCAAAGGGCAAATACTTTGACATGCTCTGCACCAACAATAAAATTGATTGCAGTAATTTGCATCCCTTTTCAATGACTATATCAGAGAGCAAGAAGACAATAGGCTCTGGATGCAATTCCCCAAACTGAACCTTACTGAGGATCAGATGTCAGACATCTCTGCTTCACTCAGGATGTCTTCACTGAGATGTGCCACTTGCTGTAGCCTCAGAGCAGAGTGAGGACAGCATTGCCAGTGGCTGGAAAGGTGACCATGGCCTCGTGTGGCTGGCTGCTTCCAGATTGGAGCAGACAATATTTGTAACATTTTCTAGTTGGCAATGCACTGTTGCACTGAGGGCAGATCACTAAGACTCTGGAGTCTCAGATGCTTTCACTGATACTGACAGCTCATGTGAAGTCACCAAAAGTCTTATGGTGCAACAACCTTGGGATTCCAATTTTATCATTCATCATAACAGACATCTCCTCCCACTGCCTTTTGCACAGTTTGACAAAGGAGTCTCTGGCCTGCTGCTGGTCTCCCATCCACAACCTCCTCCGAGATGTCCCGAGAAATAACAGAGGACTTTGGAGCTCTTTCTCTCTCTGATTTGTTGTGCTGTTAATCATTCACTATTCTTTCTCCACCTTCCCTGCCACACGTTCCAATACCGCTTCACTTTAAAAGGTGCAAACTGGCTTTCAGTGGTGCTAGAATCAAACAAATCTGAGGTGTACTGGGATAACAAGGTGTAGAGCTGGATGAATACAGCAGGCCAAGCAGCATCAGAGGAGCAGGAAGGCCTAGTGTACTGGCACTTGGCAGCACATTTAACACTATCTGCATGCAGCCCTCATATAACTTACCAAGCAGTTCAATGTACAAAACCTGCATTGGAAAATGGGCACCACTTAATTATGTGTTGCACAGTTTTGGGGGAACATAGTGGCAATGGGAAACCAGAGGCCCTGGCTGATGCTTTGCAGATACAGGCTCAAATGTTAGCAGGCCTAAAAATTATTCAATTAATAAACATGAAATGTAAGCTAGTCTCAGTAATGGTAACTGTGTTAAAATCCCATCTGGTCCACTAACATCCTTCAGGGAAGGAAATCTGCCATCCTTACCTGGTCTAATCTACGTATGACTCCAGACCCACAGCAATGTGGTTGCCTTTTGACACGGCCGGCAAGCCAGACATTCAAGAGCACTTACAGATGGGCAACAAATGCTGTCCTTGCCGGCAACATCCACATCCAATGTAAGAATTAAGAAAAACAAGCCTGATCTTGGGGTCCTTCAGTGTGTCTGTGTTTTACCTATTTTTCCATTTGTTTGTGTTTAAGTTTATTTTCAAGGAGTATACTGTCTGAAAACAGCTGAGAGGGATGAATTCAATAGCTTTGGACCTTTCCCACACCAAATCACACTCAATTGACATGATGGCCAGGTTGGGAACACACAGACACAGTGTTTAGTAAACACAGCAGAAAGGTTGCTTCTACCTTTCTTTCCACAGTATCAACCTCCGAGCTGCAGGCAGTAGCAGCTGAATTTAATGATACCTTATAAAAAGGTCAGACAAAAGCCTTGCTGTTAGAGACTGCCAGACGAGTATACTGTGCCCTCTCAGGGCTCTATTGGATGCTAAAGCTCATGCTACAGATCCAATTAAAATTTTGAACAGTCAGAAAAAGACAATTGATACCTGGAGCAGCTGTCTTTGTGATCCCCCACCAAAGACTGCAACAGTTCAAGAAGGCATTTCACTACCACCTTCTACAAGTAGGTTAGGAATGGGCATAAATGCTGGCCGAGCCAATGATGTCCATATACCAAGCGCAAAAAAGAATGTGTTTTAGTCTGCATGTCTGCCAGCCATTGATAGCAATCAGTCATTCCTTGAAAGCACTGAAAACATAACATTTGTGAACACTCAATGGAAGCCCTGCACCATTTTTTACATAAGCTCAGGGTGCTGTTGCAGTCTCCATTGCTGGTAAATGCCTTCGTTCTGCTGGCCTTATCGGGGTGATGATGAGCTGAAGTATGATTCCAAAGAGACTCTCATCCAATGAGTCATAAAGGGTGAGGCTACTTTACTTCCAGGTCTCAGGCAGCCTTCATAATAGCTTTTCTAAAACAACAGGATAGTGTTGAAAGGAGAGAGCACTGAAATAACTCCACAGAGGCTGGTAACCTGTCACCCTTTATTTACAAATAAAAAGTCCCAAACTATATACAACTGTCCTTTCTATCACTGTTAAACCTATTTTACTATCAACCTGTTCAGAGTTTAATTACATATCGCTGGAGCAGGTGGGATTTGTACTCAGGTATTGGGATAGGGACACTACCACTGTGCCACAAGAAGACCCTTGATGATCCTTTTTATATATCAGCCAGGGCTCCCTGATTGGGACAGATTAACAGCCCCAATCAGGGAACTTTGATTCTATGAGGGCCAGTTGGCTGACCTCATTACAATCACTATGAACACATTCAAATTCAATGATCCCTCTCTGTTCAATCACCAAATTCAGATGTATGGATTCACATTAACGAAGGACAGCTCATGACAAGGAAGAATGATTTCTTGACAGTTTTAAGCTATCGGTGAATGCATTGATGATGTTTGAAAATTAAATACTGATTGAGATAAGAATTCCTTTGGGTCAGTCGAAAGATTCTGACCTTGCAGGGCAAATGTGTGTAAATGTCGACAGCATGACAATGTGCACAAATCCATCTGGTGGTTGCCTGATGTCGATCTGTCTAACGACTGATCAATACCTGGAATCTAATTAATCTGTAAAAGCAACTTTAATACATTCCAGGGTCATCAGAATCAATTGTGGAACATCCTTACTGATTGTCGAACACCCGTACTGCTTGCTTTGGCTCAGACCAATTAACTCAGTCCAGATCATGGATGTCCCGAAGAGGATTACGTTGAAATTTAGAGATTGGTCAAAATTACAACACATAATTACATTCCCTAAGAGCATTATTTGCTTTTTTACCATTACAAAGCCAAGTATCATTCACGACTCCACTACTGCAGCAGTCCATGCCCAAATGCAGCAAGACCCCTGCCCCTACAATATCCAGGTTCAGGCTGACAAGTGGCAAGTAACTTTTGTGCCACACAAGTGCCACGACACCCTCCAACAAGAGAGAATCTAACCATCATCCCTTGACATTTAATGGCATTAAATCATCACTGAATCCCCGACAATCAATGGCCTGGGGGTGACCATTGAAGAGAAATTAACTGGACCAACCACAAAAGTACTGGGGTTACAAAAGCAGGTCAGAGGCTAGTAATCCTGCAGAGAGTAACTTACCTCTTCACTCCCCAAAGCCTGTCCACCATGGAAAAGGCACAAGTCAGGAGTGTGATGGAATACACCCCACTTGCCTGGATGAATGCAGCTCCAAAAACATTCAAGAAGCTTGACACCATCCAAGACAAAGTCTCCCATTGATTTGGCACCACATCTACAAACATTCACTCCCACTACCACCAACATTCAGTAACAGCAAAGTGCACCATTTACAAGTTGCACTGCAGAAATTTACTTTTTATTTTGTCCTTTGATGGCACCTTCCAAACCCATGACTACTCCCACTCCAAGGAAAAGGGCAGCAGATCGTGGTCAAGTGACCATGGGCCAAAAAATGGATATTCTAATTGACCCACAGCCGGGGAAATCAGGCCTGACAGAAAAGTGGCCAAACTAAACTAAACAGCAGTCAGCAGCCAGCAGCTATTGGCTGCAGAGAACAGTGGAAATAAAGATCAAAGTGATTGCAAAGTTTCAAGGAAAACCAGATACAATCAGTTTGGAGTTTGTGCATTGGAGAAGTGTCGATCAGGCATCTCGATTGCCTGAGTATATCCACTTTACATCTCCTGGGCTCAGAAACAGTGAAGAGTGTTGGCTTGACCCCATTGAATGATTTGAATCCAGCTCATGCCCTGATTGGCCAAAGGCCATGGAATGTTCTGGAAGAGATAAGAACACACATCTGGATGTCACCCTCTCAGTGACGAGGCACTGTCAATGAAGTCTCAGCAAAGACTCTCAGGCAAGATTCGTGACTGAAAACCATGCAGCAATCCAAGAAGACCCAGCATAAGATCTGCCCTGACTCCTGCGAGACCCACCTCTGTGGAAGAGAGCCAGGAAGAGGAAGGAGATTCTAACGGTCCAGCTCAAACACATGGATCATTGTGGGTAATGTCCTTTCTCAGACAGATAGACCTAGATAGGGAGTAAATACTGTGGGAATTTGGGAAATGCTGACATAGAGTTTTAAGAAGGAATATTTTGTGAATAAAATCCAGTTGAACCACAAACCAAATCTGTTTTAAGACATAACCTGGTCGAAGTGTCCAAACCACAGACAACATGATTCACATGAACAACACCACTTGCAAATTCCCCTCCAAGCCACTCACCATCCTGACTTGGAAATATATTGTCGTTCCTTTAGTGTCACTGGATCAAAATCCCAGGACTCCGTCCCTAGCAGCACTGTGGGTGTACCTGCAACAAATGCATTGCAGCGATTCAAGGAGGCAACTCACTGTCATTTCTCGAGGGCAGTTAGGGATGGGCAATAAATGCTGGCCCAGACAGCGATGCCTACAGCGGATGAATGAATAAAAAGCACATGCTGCATGGGTCAAGTTCTTGCAGACGTTGCATCTACTTTCTCTCATTCACGCTTTCATCTTTCCCCCTTTCCTCTTGTTGCTGCTGGAACAGATGATTTTACTTCACTGGGCTGACAAAACTGAGGGATATATATTTCTGTTAAACTATTTCCTGCATGTGCCTGAGGGAAAGCATGGCTGAGAAAACATGGCTCTCATGGGAATTAGTTCCATTTTCAAAACAAGGTCATTAAAATTGAAAATTCAAGCTCAATAAACACAATTAGTTTTTGAAAACAGAGTGCAGCTGCAGAATGGCTATGCTCTGACAATGTCTTATTCATGTGCTATAGTGGGTGACTAATTTTAATGACATTTTTATATATTGACCATTTCATTGCCCCACTGAGATGAGTGATCTCAGTGGCCATTTGAGTGAGTTGCTGTGTTATGAGTAGGTTAATGTTGATAAGGGACAGATCAACGACAATGCAGGTGAGATGCAATGACTATGCCTTCACATGCAGCAGTTACCAAAAACTGACAATCCTGTACTCAAATACCCATTTGCAAGAAGCTGCTTTCGTTAAAGTTTGAGCTCAGGGGATTTTGTGAGTGAATTGGGCAGACAATCACAGAATAGACTCATGAGACTACAGTATTAATCTTACACCCAAAACAATGATTTCCAGACTTCAGTGTTGCAGCTGCTTGCTGACTCTGTTGTATTGAACTGCCTCTTAGTCTTACCAACTCTTAGAGTGAACTACAAAATCTAGACTGTGTCAGTTAGGAAATAAACGATATAAGCAAAGATCATGTGTTGAGCTGCCAGCCATAAATCAGTGCTAATACTGTCCTTGCTCAGTGAGAAGCTTGTCAGTTCAAAGCCCACTCCAGACTCATGACTTGCCAATTCTAGGCTGTCAGCTATTATTAAGTGAATGAGAGAGCCAATATTTACACCGAGTCTTCAGTTAAGAGTCAGTGCTGCATTGTTGGAAGCTCTATGCTGCAGCAGAGACATAAAATTGAGGTTTTCTCTGCCTTTTGAACTGGATGTAAAAGACTCTCTGGCACTGTAGAATGAAGTGTAAGGGAGTTCTCCTGAACATCCTGACAATATTCATCCCTCAACCAACTTAATCAAAAATCAACAAAAAGCTGTTATCTGGTTATGATCACATTGTTGTTTGTGGGAGCTTGCTGAGCACAATTTAACTGCAGTTACTACATTGACTGCATTTCACTACATTACAACAGTGACTGCACTTCAAGAATGCTTTATTGGTTGTAAGGTCTAAGGGACATCCTTAATATCTGTAAAAGATACTGTATAAATGCAAATCTTATTTTTTAATTTATGTGAAGCATTATTTGTTTCCTTTCTGACATCCTTTCTCCATGCTACAGCTGTTTGTTGACATTGAATTGACCTGATTTGGGAACTTCCACAATTTTAAGAAGAAACAGTAAATATTTTAAAGTTTGATTCCTTCATTAAAAGGCCAAATGTTTTAAGACTAACACCAATGCAGTTTGCGGTTCCTATTTTATTGTCAATGTGCACTGATAGTCAAACTGAATGCAACTGAAATGGAAGATAAAATCAAAGCCTATTAAAAGAGTTCTGCTCCCTCTTGTTGCTGTATAGTAATCAGGGTATGGGTGATGCTCACTGCTATCCTTGTGTTGACAATCACAGCCTGTTGTTGTTCGACCATTAGTAACAATAGAGATGACAGGCATGGCATTGCCATTAGGCTGCTACTCCACCCTGGTAACTTCATTCCTTCCTGGTATCTGATATCGAAGCCATTGTCAATCTTTCTGGATACGTTCCTACTGCTAGTTGTTTGTTTGTTTGACCAATTAAAAAAATGGATTAGCTCCCTCCACCACTGAAGCATGGTGCTATGGTGTACACTTTGCAAAATGCGCTGCAAAAATTCACCAAACATCGTTAGACAGGACCTTCCAAGACAGTAACATCCAGAAGGACAAAGGCAGCTGATACATCACCAACTGCAAAATTCACATAACCCTCCCCATGCCTGCAAGACACACACCATCCTGACTCCAAACTTGATCACTGTTCCTTCACTGCCACTGTGTCAAAATCCTGGAACTCCCGTTCCAACAACTGTCCCTACCCCTTATTCTGTGGCAGTCCATAAAGGCAGCTTACCACAATCTTCCCTGGTGCAGTCAGGGATGGGCAATAAATGCTGGCCGACATGAATGAATTTAAAAAAGGCAGCAGGGGTGGATTCAATCACAAATTAACAATTTGCAGAAACTTATTTTTTACCTTTTAGAACTCATTTATGTATTAACAGTCATTTTTCATTCATGATGAATGCACACCACAAATCTTTAATTCATAATGTATCATACAAATTTTCCATTAACTCTCCCATTCCTTGAGGTAAAATTTTAAGTTGTAATTTAAATGTTTACCCATTTTCCAGCACCTTAAAAGTTGCTTATTGCTGTAATTGATTATGAGCTCTTTTTGAAATGCAATTTTTAATCCTGATGGTCCTAAATTGCAAGCACAGGCACTGTTGACATATTTGGCATTGTTCACCGTCTATACTGCAAATCAACAGAAAGCTCACTCCACAGTTTAATCATTCTAGTGAGTTTTTTTTTCCCAAGAATATCTTTTATTTATGAAATCTGTAAAATTACATTGCAAAATATTTCATATTGGACTTTATTGGAAATGCAGTCATGTTCAACTATTCTCCATAGAGCATGTTATAGTGTGAGGTGCCTCAATTCAATTGCAGTACATGACTATTTACTATATACATTGATGGTCAAACTTGCAGCCTGAGGGTTTCTACAAAATTATAAGCCCCTTGATGCACTATGGCTGAAAGGCAAGTGAGTTGCATCTACTTCATTCAGTTCAAGCTGGAAAACAGGAAACAGCAGCAGGTTCTGCTACACAGGTTATCACCTGAAGCTTTCAGGATCATGGAGTCAGCCAGTAGCAAGCCTTCACCCATTGGTTTCCAGAGGCTAAGACCATAATCGAGCAGTTTCTTTTGAAAAGCAAAACAGAGAAACAGGACATTGAGTACTTCATCTCAACTCCAGCTAATAAGAAGAGTGCTTCAAAGTCAGGAACATTTCAAGCATTAGTCGTTGCGAATTGGTGAATCAAGGAAATCAAGACCGAATGGTTGAGAATGATTAGAAAACAGAAATCTGATTCGGATTCATAATCTACAAATCAAAACAACTGCAGAAGAAGCATTCACGTTCTCCCGCTGGTAGAGTTGCAATGCTAGAAGGTCGAGCTCTCATCTTTCCTCAGTCCTTGTTTTCATTTATATGACTGACTGGTACTGGTCACGATAGTGGAATTAAAGGGCAAGGGTTCAATCAGTACCAAGTGAACTGCTTCAAAATGTCTTTTTTTAGAAAGAGGAGTACTTTAGGGAAGAAAGAGAATTCATTCTCTTCTGCTTCAGGGAGATTAATAAGGTTTAAATAGAACTCTGTGTTTTCACAAGTGCTTCTGATGCAGAAAGTCTTACAGTCTGTGTGACGGAATAAATGCCTTGTTATTGTTAGACTAGTGTGAGAAAAGGGGTAAGGGCACAGTGAGACCATGGTTATTTGATGAAAAAAAAATGAGAAATTGCAGCTGTGGGACCTTGCCGAGTTGATTTGCTCTGTCAGAAAATTAAAGAAAGATTTCTTCATTATTTCTACAATTTCTCCTTGATTGCAGAAATATCTCCAGCTGCCATGAACTGGATCATGGGGACCTAGATTAATGAAACCCTGGCTCCCCTAAGTGCCTTCCTGTTTTGCACTTCTTAATTTCTCTATCCAGGCAGAGATTTTTTGCAGCATTCATTAGATTTAAAAAGGTTATTGTTCATCTTTAGTTCAATGGGAGTGCTGTGTGTGGAAGCAGTTGGAGTTAGCACTTGATTTTTAGTCAAAGGCTGTATTTGCATCCCAGGTCACAGTTTGTTGTGGCCCTGTTGCACCAAAATAATGTCTTTCCTTCAAGTCCCATTCCAGAGATTGGAGCATGTAATGTCAACTGACATTTCATTGCCCCACTGAGAAAGTGCTGTAGTGTCAAAGGTGACAGCTTTTTAGAATGAGATGTTAAACTGAGGCTTAGTTGGCAGACTACCTCTTGTTGCTTCGAAAGATCACCTGACACAATTTTAGACAAAGAGCAGAAATATTCTGCTGTTGTTCTGACCAAGGTTTGCTTTTGACCACTGTTTGATTTTGCACAATTTATTTATTTGCTGCTTGTGTGACTTTATCAAGTACAACTTGGGTGACTTATATCCCATGCTCCATAAACACTTGGTGTGAAAGTACTTTTTTCTATTTGTTCTCTTTATTTCCCTCATGATAACACTCTTTTTGTGTCCAGCTGTGGATTTGTATCCTAGTTTACCATCCCTCTGGGATTGTTCTGATAGATCAAAAGACAGTGTTTTCTGCATTTCATCACACAGTGGAACCTGGATATCGATTTGGTCCTGCTGTATCCAAAAACCCCCTCATGTGCAGGATGCCTAGCATCCGCTGCAGGTTGCTGCTGTTCCTGTGCTTGCTGGTCCTCTTCCACTTCTCTGCGTCTTTGCTGCATTTTGATTGAACCTATCAGTTATGTTCTCAATGTACCTGGATGGGATCACAAGGACCAGAGCAGGTTGTTCGCAATGCAAGTAGTCATTACTTACATCCTTCACACATGATGGATTGACATGCTGCTCCATACAGTAGGACATGCAACACTCTGACAAGGAGGGTTGTGGAATTACTCAACATGGAGATTTGACATCGAACCTTATTCTGACGAAACCATCAGTCATATCGCAAAGAAACAGGAGGACTTTGCATGTGCTATCCGAGCACCGAACTCTTCTCAACGAGCCTCACGTCAACCACAAAAGGCATCATTGCGTATAAAAGCAGGTCCCTTTGCAGTCTGAGGTGTTGCTGTCAATTAACAGTTGTTACAAGTAGAATTGAGCCTTGGAAAGGGAGCAGTGAATGTCACTAAAATGATACCAAGCTTTCAAGTTAATCATTTATGTCCCAGTATTAGCTCAGTGGGTAATGTTCTTGTCTCTGAGTCAAAGCAGTGGGCATAGTTGGGCAGCACAGTGGCTCAGTGGTTAGCACCGATGCGTCATGGACCAAGGTTCGATCTCACCCTCAAGCGACAGTCTGTGTGGAGTTTGCACATTCTCCCCGTGTCAGCGTGGGTTTATTCCAGGTGCTCTGGTTTCCTCCCAACGTCCAAAGATGTGCAGATTAGGTGGATTGGCCATCCTAAATTGCCCATAGTGTCTTTGGATGTGCAGGCTAGGTGGATTAGTCATGGGAAATGCAGAGTTATAGTGATAAGGTGGGAGGTTGTGGGTCTGGGTGGAATGCTCTTCAGAGGGTCGGTATGGACTCAATGGGCCGAATAGCCTGTTTTCACATTGTAGGGGTTCGATGAAAACATTTTGGCTTTTGTGTGTTCATATGTTAAAATTTCACTCCGGTTTGGAAGTGTGTATTCTTTAAGATGAGGCATTGAACTGAGGCAGTTGTCTAGCTCGACATCGAAATCTCAGTGCAGTGATGAAGACATGGTGTGCTCAGGTCCTGTATCATCTACTTGACAATGGGTTCAAATTTACAAGGACAGCAATGTCATTTCAGGACACATTTTTGCAGCAAATATAAAATGGTGCTTATTGACAGCAGCTTGAGCTTTCAATGTGTTCAGTGTGAATAATGAAACAAGGTGGTTTGTTTTGTCAGTGGTTGCAGTACGTGTTGCTATGGTACCATTGATGTTTCTTTTCTACCAGATGTTTTGTTGCTTTCAGCCAATGTTCTTTCGGTTAGCCCCTGTGATCCCTAATTCTGTTGAAATAGTTGTAAACAGAGCGGAATCTGAAAGCGATCGGAAAGGCACAATGGGAAACTACAATGGGTGACAGAATGGGTGCCCAGCATTGGGATTGTATGGGAGCAAGTTGAAACCCACCTAACAAAGTCAAGAGTTCCCATCCAAATGGTGCTACAAATGTTATGAACTTACGCGTAGCAGTGCATGCTTTAGTGCTCAGAAAAAGTTTGAAAAGGAACATTGTGCCGTCATAGCTTAGTACACCAATGTTTCGGTTTACAAGAGAGTTATCAAAGATCATATACAGTCACAGAGTCATATAGCAAGGAAACAGACCCTTCAGTCCAACCAGTCCATGCTGAACACAATCCCAAACTAAACTAGTACCACCTGCCTGCTCCTGGCCCATATCCCTCCAAAACTTTCCTATTCATGTACTTATCTAACTGTCTTTTAAACATGGTAATTGTACCCACATCAACCACTTCCTCAGGAAGTTCATTCCACATGTGAGCTACCCTCTGGGTAAAAAAATTGTCTCATGTCTTTTTAAAATCTCTCTCCTCTACTTAAAAGTATGCCCCCTAGTCTGGAAATCCCCCATTGTAGGGAAAAGACACTTACCATTAACCCTATAAAATAGCCCTCATGTTTTCATAAACCTCTATAACGTCACCTCTCAACCTCCCTCGCTCTAGTGAAAAAAGTTACAGCCTATCCAACCTTTCTTTATAGCTCAAACCTTCCATACACAGCAACATCTTGGTAAATCTCTTCTGAATCCTCTCCAGCTTCATCATGTCCTTCCTATAACTGGGCAATCTGAGCTGGACATATTACTCCAGAAGAGGCCTCACCAATGTACTCTACAACCTCATCATGACTTCCCAACTCCTATATTCAAAGGTATGAACAATGAAAGCAAGTGTGCTAACGCCTTTTTAACCACCATGTCATTATGTGATGCAAACTTCAAAGGATTATGTCCCTGAACCCATTGGTCTATCTCTTCTGCAACACTACGCAAGGACCTACCATTAATTGTATAAGTCCTGCCCCTGTTTGTTGTACCAAAATGCAATACCTCACATTTATCCAAATTGAACTCCATCTGCTATTTGTCAGCCAATTGACCCATTTGATCAAGATCCCTTTCTATCTTAGAAAACCTTCTTCGTTGTTTACTATACCACCAATTTTGATGTCATCCGCAAACTTACTAACCATGCCTTCTATATTCTCATCCAAATATGTGGAGTTTGCATATTCTCCCCGAGTCTGCATGGGTTTCCTCAGGATGCTCCAGTTTCCTCCCACAGTCCAAAGATGTGCAGATTAGGTGGATCGGCCATGCTAAATTGCCCGTAGTGTCCAGGAATGTGTAGGTTAGGTGGATTAGCCATGGGAAATGCAGGTTTACCCCAGATAGGATAGGATAACGGGGTGGGTCTGGGTGGGATGCTACTCGAAGGGTCGGTGAGGACTCGATGGGTCGAATGGCCTGCTTCCACACTATTGGGATTCTGTGAGTATTCTATGAGATTGTATGAGGAAGTCAGTTTTTTTTGTTTACCTTACACCTTTTAAACACCAGTGTTAAATGGCTGTTAGTCAAAATTGCAGCTTTTCCAGTCAGAAGTTTTATTTCAGTTTACAAATTCTGAGTTTCTAACCCATTTGTGCGCTATGATATTCACACACACCCAGTCCTGAGCTTTCATTGACATATAACCATAGCCTGTTTGGTGGTCTGCATTGCTGTTGCTGGGCAGTGCATGTAATTTGATCAATTGGAAAACACTGGCAATTTAGTGATGGCAAATTGACAGAAAAAAACGATGACCTGTTCCCAAATTAATTTGGTCTCAGACATCCTTGCCAGACCCTGCTAGATAATAACAAGCTGCAGATCAATATTGCAAACTGTCCTGAGAAATTGTTGAAAGGAACCTTTTTTGTTGGGACTTCATTGTCTCTGGCAAGTTTTTTTGATATTGGCTGGAGGTGCAGGAGCAACGGAAAGACGACAAGGGAGAAAGTAATATATGTTTCAAGCAAAAACAAAGCCAAATAGGATCCTGCTTTAAAAAAAATGCCTCAAGCAATAGCAATGACAAGCTAGGAGCAGTGCTCAACTGTAATCTGGTGAGAGAGGGGACACATTCATCTGTAGAATTCCAAATATGCTTCGGGAATACTTTCTGTAATCAATTAAAAATACTTTTCCTGAAGATGTACAAAAATAATGGATTTTTCACAGCAAGCTTCCCCTTTGAAGGAAGGCGCAAACCACATAGACAAGGAAAGCTCCTCGAGGAGAAATTGATATTGAGAAACAATCAAATGTATAAACACATCTTGTTAGCACTGTGAAGAAGCAATGAAGATTGAAATTGTATTTCCCCAAGCAATTTGCTCACTGTAATTATCTGTGATATAAGGAAGGGAAGAGGCTGAACTGCTGTCAGGACACCTCAGCAGTGCTTTCTACTCAATGTGGTCTGTGAGATGAAAGAGAATCCTTTTCACAAAATGATAAATTTTCTGCTCCAAATGTGACATCAAAGTGGCCGGTAACAGTTGATACACACGCCTGCCAATTGAACTAAAAATAGAGAATTTCAGAACCAGGGATACAGTACAAGTCCCCAGTGTCCAACTTAAAATTCTTGTCCTTCTGTTCAAATCTTCCATGGTCTTTTTTTTAACTCTCCAGTTCTGGAACCTTTCACAAACTCTGTACTCTGCCAATTCCAGCCTCTTGACCATACTTGACTTCTTTCATCACGCAGAAGACAGGCACGGTTAGTTTGAAGGGTGCCCCCAAATTTTAAGGTTTATTAACATCTTCAAGCTTGCTGTTTCATTCTAAGCCTAAAATACTGCCACAGTGGGGTTTCCAAAAAAACTTTCCAGTGGCAGAGTGAGAGCAAATCCAAGTGAATTTCCCCTTGCTGTCTTTGCTGGGAAATTCCTGTTGTATTTTGAATGTTGTTGCTCACTGGTGTTTCATACTCCAAGACAACATAAGCTGTCATGGTTGGAACCAGTTTTCAGGTAAAGTTGCATCCCCATTACCGCAATAGATCAACGTATGATCTGATATGGCAGGATATCGTACAGAGCAGCATTGACTGGATTGCCATTATTGGATTGCCTAGAATGATCACAACCAAAGAACAATGACAGGGACATGGAGAGGTTACAGGCACAGCAGATGGAATGTAACACATAAAAATATGTAACTGTACACTTTTGTTGGAAAATTAAGAAAGATAATATGACTATTTTAAAAGTTGGGGTCAATAGATTCTTGACAACCAAGTTATTGGGCATATGCAAGAATGTGGAGTAATCAGATTAACCAAGATCATCTTGACCAGCAGAAGTGAAGGGCTGAGTGAACTACTTGTGATCTTAATCCATAAGTCTGTGACTTAAATAGTGAATCCATAGGTAGTGAAATAAATAGTAGAATTATAAAAGGGATCTTGTAAAAGAGAGACCTATATACTTGTATATGACACATGTAATAACTCAGGAAGTCTGATTAAAAAGGAACATTGTTTATCATTGAACACCAAAATAGAGCCACTAGTCGTAGCGTATATAGGCTAGTCCTAGCCCCGGACAGACATTTCTACAGACCCATTTCTGGGTACTCAATGAACTCCATGAGGAGATTAAGTAGTGATTCTCCATAAACCTTGTAGGGCTTATCTCAGTACACAAATCTTTGATGAAATTGTAAAGGGATCTTGCTGATTTTGTTCAGGTAAAAAATGCAAACCATTTAAACTGAATGTACTGGTTAAGCCTCCTGAGTGTGTTGCATTGTTTGACTCCAGGCAAGATATTTTAGGAAGGGTATCAACAACTCAGAGAGGGCCTGGGAAAGATTCACCAGAATAGTACCAAGGATGAGGGACTTGAGTTACTTGGAGAAGCTGACAGCATTCTCTTTACGACATAGAAATTTAAGAGGAAGTATAGCTGAGTTATTCAACACCATGAACAACTAAGATAATTAATTAAGGAGAAACTTTAGGCATAGAGCCAGTAACTAGAGAATCCAGATTCACACAGAAATCAGGGACAGCATTAGATCTTTTGCTGTGACATGATCTGGAATGCACTGACTGAAAGAGACATGTGAAGAGATGCAAAATATTTGAATATTCCACATATACAGACACACATGTACGTAAACCTGATGGGGTAACATTAGGAGGGCAACAGGGAAAGAACAGAGGTAATTGGACAAGTTGAGTCAGGCCATTAAAAAGCCAGTAAAGGACTGACATCATCCTGTACCATATACATTTTTTCATCAGACTGCTCAGAGTTGTTATTGCACACCTCTGCAGCAAATAGAACTTGAACACAGGTCTCCTGGATCAGAGGTAGAGACACAACTACCGCACCACGAGAACCCTTCGTCTTGTTCTGTATCACTGCAAACTTTTTATAATCACTTGGTTATGGGATGTGACATCAATGGTGATGCCAGAATTTATTGTACATCATTAATTGCCCACCATCCGTAATTGCCCTGGAGAAAGTGATGGTGAAATTCCTTCTTGAACAACTGCAGTCATTGGATTGTAAGAACATCCACAATTCTGCTAGGATGGTAGCTTCAGGATTTTGATCCAGCAGCAATGAAGGAATGATGATGTATTTCAAAGTCAAAATGATGAGTGACTTGGAGGGGAACTTGCACATGATGGTGTTTGCATGCATCTGTTGCCTTTGCTGTCTTAGAGGTAGTGGTTGTGGGTTTGTGAGGTGCTGTTGAATGAGCCTTGGTGAATTTCTGCAGTGCATCTTGTTGATGCTACACAGGGCTACTACTTAGCATCAGTGATGGAGGGAGTGAATGTTAAAGGTGATGGATGTGGTGCCAGTTAAGCTTCTTGAGTATTATTGGAGCTGCACCCAAGTGCAGTCAAGTGGGGAGTATTCCATTACACTCCTGAGTTATGCCGTAGGGATGGTGCACATGCTTCAGGGAGTCAGGAGGTGAGTTAGAATGGCTACAGCATAGAAGCAGGCCATTTGGCTCATTGAATCCACACCAATCCTCTGAAGACCATCCCACCCAGACCCACCCCCTACCCTATCCCTGTAACACTGCATTTCCTATGGCTAATCCACCCATCCTACATATCCCTGGACACTACGGGCAATTTAGCATGGCCAATCTATCTAACCTGTATGTCTTTGGATAGTGGGAGGAAATGGGAGCGCCTGGAGGAAACCCACACAGACACGGGTGAGAATGTGCAATCTCCATACAGAGAGTCACTGGAGGGTGGACTTGAACCCGGGTCACTGGTGCTGTGAGGCAGCAGTGTCAGCCACTGTGCCGCCCTAAAAGTTATTCACCACAAAAAGAATGGATAAATGAATCAGTGAATTAAATTGTTGTCCTTTGAAGGGAAAAGGACAGTCCGTGTTCCTGTACTGAGTCTCCCTTAATGATCCATATTAGGTAATGGCAGAAGATGGGAATGTATTTGCTTGCAGTTGAAAGAAAAACACTTAGTATCGAAGTTCACTCAGGGCGAGGTATTGGGACTGTCAGGAATGAATAAAACCAGTGCTCAGCAAGACGTCACACCTTCAGCAGATGGGAGAAAATGAGAAAAATACAATTACAATGGAAAATATGATAGGAATAATTGGAGACACTTAGGGCAAAACAGAGAAAGGTCACAGTGTGGTCTACAATTACCCAGCATGAAAGCAGTGTAACTGAGACTTGCACAGAAAAACCTCCCTGTGGATTGTCATTTGTTAGTTCTGATTTGCCTGTAACAGAATAGCTTTCATATCTCAGTTTTGAGATCTGGAAGTTTAGAGATGAGTTGAGAACTAATCAGGCCCATTTCTTCTTCACTCCACACAAATGACTCTTAATGAGCATGAGGATTGCCAAGTAAAATTTGAACAAAATGAATCTGATGCCAAAAAAACTCTAATGGCTCTTGTTAAGGGAAAAGTGAAGCATCGTCTAAGACAATTTATACATTGTGAAGCATTTACAAGAGGTATTTTGTAATGGTGAATGATTGTCCTCAATTGAGCTGTCTGGAGATGGTGTGGTGAGTCGAACTATGTTGTATGTTTTACAGGAAATTCTTTCTCAAACATCCAAATATTTTTATGTCTTTCACGATTTTAATTTTTTAGGTAATGAGGTTAGAGATTTCCGAAGCAGCCCTAAGCATTAGTGCTGTAAACCAACATTCAGTAACCACTTAGCTTTCACCTGTCTCGCTGACTTCACTTCTGACACTTCCAGCACCACTACAGATTTATGTTTACTTAAGCTTCCAGTCAGGAAAACAACAGTCAGGAGCAACACTGTTTTCATGCTCCATCTGAACTGATCTCTTTTAAAGGCAAAGGGCAGCCAAACACTTCCCTCAATCCCCTCGACACCCACCAAGGTGTTCAGCTTGAAAATAAATCCTTTGTGTTTGGAAATGCAGGACCAGCCACGTGGTGTTTGCCTGCGAAAATGTTATCACCAGTTTCATCAGTGTGATGGAGTGGCAGTATTTTGCATTACTGAACTGCCCTTTCATTCAGAAGCTTCAACAAATAGTCATATTTGAAGAGTTGAGTCACTGGTCCAGTCTGGTGTTCTGAATTGTACGGAGCTCAGTTCAAGGTAGAATCAAGGGATAGTCAGAATAAGTAGCATGAATTCTCAGGAGCTGATCTCAGTGTGCTTGGGTATACATCACTGTTATTAACTACTATAAATATTACCAGAAGGACGTAGAGATCTTTTAAAAGGCGCAAATCAGATTTGAAGGATGATATCAGAAACAAGAGATTGTAGCCATCAGGAAAAGAGGTTTTGTTTCCCCTATAGAGAGGCAAGAGTTTAGAGATGGCCTGTGAAAGGCTAACAAATTTAGGTAAAACAGAGAAGATGATTCCACATGTGGACAAGATCAATAGGGAATTCAGGAGAAATATCCATACCCAGAGAGAGGTTAGAATGTGCAATTTGCTATCATGTGGAGTAGTTGAAGGAATATCAGAGATGGATTTAATAGGAATCTGGTCAAACGAATGTGGGCGAAAGGAAAAGAAGATCATGCTGCTTACGTGAGGGGTGGCACAGTGGTTCAGTTTTTAACGCTGCTACCTCACAGTGCCAGAGACCTGGGTTTGATTCTAGCCTCCGGCGACTGACTGTAGGAAGCTTGCACATTCTCCCCATGTCTGTGTAGGTTTTCTCTCACAGTCCAAAGATGTGCAGATTAGGTGGATTGGTCATGCTAAATTGTCCATAGTATCTACAGATGGCTGGATTAGCCATAAGAACAAAAGCAGGGTTAAGGGGATTGGTAAGGGTGGTGGGTCTGGGTGGGATGGTCTTCAGAGGGATGGTTTGGACGCGATGGGGCAAATGGCCTGCTTCCACACTGTAGAGATTCTATAATTTCCAGATGAAGTGAAGTGAGAGGACATGTGTGTAGCATAAATACAGCTTGGGCCAGTCGGCCAGAATGACCTGTTTCTGTGTCGAATTTTCTGTGGAGTTCTATGTAATAGGCCGTGAGACTTACTGCATTATTGCCCACCTGCTGACTGAATGCCTTTCTTGATTTTTATGTTGCACAATGTTAAAGGAAAAATGTTTCTGAGCAGGTTAGATGTTAGTGCCTCCTCACAGCCTTGAAACTGTGTGTTTATAAATCACTTTTCTTGAATTGAATGCAAAAAAAACAAAAAAAAACTCATTTCCTTTATTTCTGCCTTCCTCGAGCAGGGGTTTTAAGTGTTGGTTGAAAAAACTCTATTTATTCAAGGCCTTCTGTATCGCATGTAGCCTGAAGATAAGGCTGAAGACTGAAAATCAGACATAAAGAAACAGAGAATGCCATAAAACATGCAATAGATCTCTCACCATCTAGGGACAAAGGAAAACAGAGTTAACATTTCAGGCCAATGAGGAAACATCTGTGCTGTTGGTGTAAATGGTGACATTCTTACATTCTAAGTCAAAAGTTTTGACCCCTGAACAGAGAAGGTGAAGAGGATTTTGACAGAAGCATTCAAAATCATGAACAGTTTTGACAAAATAGTTCAGGAGAAATTGTTGCTGTAGAACAGGTAACTGGAGTCTTCAGTTTTACACTTGATCACATCGGTGAGGGTGCTGAGGGAACTCTTGGGGATTGAGAAGTGCCACTTTTTGGGTGAGTTATTAGAACTAGCACACATGTCTTAATCTAAAGTAGGGCTGCAGGTCCTGCCAGTCCTCAGTTCTAGGCATTTCCTGGATAATTTCAATTTATAATCAGGGCAAGTAACTAATTTGGCAACAAAAATAGCAAAAAGACATTTGTGGTGGTTTTGGGACATACTCTTGATGCCCAGAATTGCAGCTGTTGTTTTGACACTTTCTATTTTCTGCCTGCTAGTCCTCATGTACATACTATCATGAAGGTTAGACAGGTAACCGAGTCTCAAGTTGCCTGGTTTTTGACTTTGTGCCACAGTCCAGCTGATTCCACCTGAGAATTGTATGGAGTGGCTATGATGTGGGTAAGACCAGAATGTTGAATGTAAGGGGTTTGTCAGTGTGCTGAAAGCTGCGGAAATTCCCTTGTCCTTTCAGCAGCTTTTGGGCTGCCAGTAGTGAAAGGCCCAGTATCTGATGTGGTGCAATCCTGACAGGTCACCAAGAGGAACATCTCCTGCATTTGCATTTCTCCGCTGGCAAATTCCAGTGAATCCAGTTTGAATTAATTTTAGTTTTCCCCCAGTAACCATTGCCATGATGTTTGATGTTTTTACAGTTGCTGGGACTACTCATCTTGTGTATCGGCATTTACGCAGAAGTGGAAAGACAGCGGAACAAGACAATGGATGGCTTCTTTATTGCTCCAGCCATCATCCTGTTACTGCTGGGTCTGGGCATGTTCACCGTTTCCTTTGCTGGCATGATTGGAGCTCTGCGAGATAACGAACTGCTGCTTCAAGTGGTGAGCTGCTTGTTTGAAATCGAAATGTTTTTTGAGGACATGAGTCTGGCAGGTAAAGGGAAGAAGGTACCAACATTTGCTGGCTGTGTCCAGCAAGCTCGCCAGAAAGCCCATAACTTTTGCATTTCTGCCGTTGACTCCCAGGTGGTTCCTGCAGGGCATGGTGAAATGGCAGAATTGAGCCAGGATGTGTTCAGGAGGGTGGAGAAACTATACTGTGACCTGGAGGAGGCAGAGAGTGAGGGATGATCAGGGACGGAATATTGGGAAGAAAGGTGATTGGGAGGACTCCATTGTGGTGGTGGGCAAATTCATTTCTCCAACAGTGGGATGAAATGTTTTTATTTGTGTTCTCTGCATTTGAAAGGTGGCTTGGCTTCACTGATAGTAATCAACATGATGCATTTTTGCATGCATTTGCATGCTCATGAAAAAAACAGCCTGCCAGAATTAAGTTCTCCATCCCAAAAACATTATCAGTGAGTGACAAATACAGGCTTTCAGAAACCTGATTGTGATACATGGTGGAAAGCGAACTCATCATCCCATTGTTGATTCTGGTGAGTATCTGCCGCTTTTGCCTGTTGATGTTGTGTTTGTCAAGGCCACGTCATTGCTTCGATGGGTTGTGAGGAGCCCAGAGGGACATAGTGCATGCAGGTTGTCAAACCATGGCAAGGAGCTTGGCCCAGGGATACAGTGTGACTGGGAGTGGCATGAGGGGAAAAAGTCACCAAGACTGGAAATAATGAGTAATGTCCAAAGCGTGCTTCCAGACAAAGCCCTGAGAGAAAATCAGTGA
>NC_063371.1:116427-154925 GCF_021869965.1 Rhincodon typus
CTTGTTATCTCAGATTCTCCAGCATCTGCAGTTCCTACTATCTCAGAGAAAATCAGTGCTGTTTAGCATGCGTTTTGGTCTTCCATCCCTTGGATGCTAGTGTTTACTGAGTGTATTAATGGTGGAGATGGTAAAAAGCCCGTTGAATTAGCTGGGGCACTAGAGCCAGGTTGCTCAGTAGGTCTCAGTGCCACTGACCTCTACTGCCACCTCTGTCCAGATCTCCTACTGCCCTCTCGAGGAAAGAACACCTCATTGCCTTTCCCTGATGGCCTGAAAGAGACCCGGCAGCGAGGTAGTGCTGAGCCATGGTGCAATGCCACAGGCCAACCAGGGGCTGGTCTGAGACATTTCTGGCAGCAGCCTCTTTCTTCCAGGCTTTGCGAACGGCGCTGACGGAGTCTCCTGGCTCACCAGCCATCATTTATTGTTCAGCAAGATGCTTTATAGGTGGGGCCCTGATCTTTGATCCTGTGAGTCAGCGGCTGAGCTGACACCATCTGCCCACCTGGCCATGGGATTTATCAGTACCTGCATGCTTAGTGAGCCGAGTTGCTCATGATCACTACACGAAGCCTGACCTGCCCCCAAGTGAGAATGTTCTGGTCCAGGATCCTAACTTAGTGTGTCGAAAGGAAGATTCCAGTCCAGGATTGAGGGGATTGACCAGGAAGGAGTTACAAGAGAGTGATTAGGAGAAGGGAGCAGGCAAGCAAGTGGTGAAAGGGAGTTTCAAAGGCAGTGGTTAGGAGCCGGGAGAAAGAGATGAGAAACAGCTCAATATCTTAACCCTGACTACAGGAGGAATCTCCCTTCTTGGTGTAACACCTTCAAAATTCCAGGCTGAAGAGTTAAAACATTTCAATGCAAAGCATGTTTCAAACTACTGGAAAAATTTAAAATGGGCTTGGAGGGAGTCTGTAAACATCGACTGGTATTGTGAAAGGTGCAGTACAGTATTATATCAAGTTACTTTCTAAATGATCAATCAATAATCTTCATTGCTTAGACCTTTGAGTGTAGGAGCTGGGATGTGTTATGTTGAGGTTCTACAGGATGTTAGTGAGGTGTCTTCTGGAGTGCTCTGTCCAATTCTGGTCGCCCTTTTATTAGAAGGATGTTATTAAGCTGGAGAGAGGTTTCAGAAGAGATGTACCAGGATGTTGCCAGGAATAGAGGGATTGGGATATATGGAGAAGCTGGATAGAATGGGACTTCTTTTCACTGACCTTAAAGAGGTTTATAAGATCGTGAAGGGTATAGATTAGGTGAATGGCAGGTATCTTTTCCCTCAGGTGGGGGATTTCAAGACTATTTTTAAGGTGAGAGGATTAAGATTTAAAAAAGACATGAGGGTCAATTTTTTTACACGGAGAGCGGTTCCTACATGGAATGAACTTCCAGAGGATGAATGTGTGTACAATTATAACATTTAAAAGACATTTGGATGAGTAAATGAACAAAACATGTTTGGAGGGATATGGCCCAAGCACATGCAGGTGGGATTAGTTTAGGTTGGGATTATGGTTGGCATGGACTGGTCGGGCTGAAGGGTCTGATTCCATGCTGTATGACTGTGTGAATCTAAAATGAAATGAAAACTCACTTCACAAGTATTTCTGGGCAGTAGTTTAAAAGGGATCACGGTTGGCCAGCTTCTGGATGTAAAAAGGGTTGCAAAGTGCAATAGCTGAGAGAGTTGCTGCAGAATTGATGACTGAGTGGGGTTATCCTAGTGGGGGTTAACTATCCCCAGCATACTGAAAGGGTCTCATTGGTAGCAGCAGAAACAGTACATCTAATATTGTGTGTCCTCCTTCTAATTTGAAAGTAGCTTGACAATCCCATTGACATATTGCCTGCCATTGAGGGTATTTTCCATTTTCTTTTTAAATAGTTCCTTGCAGGATTTTTTTTTACCCTTGTACCACAGCAATTCAAGGGCATGTTTATGTGTTTGTATTACACTCAGCAGATGAGTCTGCCAAGGTTAATTACAGCCCTTGTCTCTTCATTGTACACTCACAGGATGGAACAAGGCCCACATCCCATCTCCAGTGTGCCCTTTACACTCCAACATTAGCCTGGCAGATAATACTTTCTGTATTTCATCTACATGTTGGCATAAGGCCAGCTTCTCTGCCCTTGAGGTTGGTTGGAGAGGATAGGTGAATGTTGAAGCAGACTATTCATTTCATTGAAATAAATGCAGGTGAAGACCCTGTAGGCTTTTGTGCATTAAAAAACCTTTCAGAAACAGTTATTCTAATTTCCTGCTGGTCTGGTTTAATCATTTTTGATGCATTGAACAATCTAAATTTTTTGTGATGTTCCAGAAGAGTTGATCTTCCTAACTGTGATACTCCAATCACGGAAATGGATTATATCCGAGTGTGGCCATTCTTTGCTATAAATTGCGCTAAAGGATGGTCTCAGTATCACATAATAATTCATGAACTTTCAGATCATCCTTCAAATGTTTGCTCCTTTTTTTTGGAAGGAAGCGCAGACTACAAATATGAGCAACCCCTTTCATTACAAATGATCTTTCATTGTTGATCCAAAATCTTCAATGTCAACACAATATTTGGGAATCAGAATGTAATGTCACTTCTGGCCTCACACAAGCGTTGGGAGCAGAAGTCTCATCCTGATTTAACTCAGGGCCACTGAGACTACTTGTTGTGCCCGTATTGCCAAGCTGACTGAGATCAAACTCAATGAGAGGGAATTTCAAAGCTGCCTCGATCAAGTGAAGCATCGAGGCTGTAAACTGCCTAAGTGGGAAGTGAGGAGTTGTTCCTTGAGCTTGTATGTGCTTCATTGGTCAGAAATCACACGACACCAGGTTACAGTCCAACAAGTTTATTGGAACTTTGCAGCAGCCTCAAAGTCTCAACATTGTATTCAACAACTTCCGAAACTGACTGCCTTATGTCTGTTCTCTATGTTTCTTACATTCTCTCTTCCCCTGCTTCCCCCACAGCCGTGTCGCGCTTCCTTCGTTTTCCTGTTGCACTTACTAAAAAGGGCCAATTCTCTCCCTTTCACAGCTTAATTTATACCCACAATACATCTTTTTTGTCTTTCTCCACTATGAACAACCCTTTTGTCTTCTAAACCTTTGTACCACCTACTCTGTTGCTCCTCCTCTACATCTCTCAAAAGTAGAAAGAAGAACTTATTTTCCAAGACCTTTCAGTTCTGAAGAAGAGTCACACCAGACTCAAAATGTTGACTGCGTTTCTCTCACCATAGGTGCTGCAAGACATGATGAGTTTTTCCAGCATTCTTTTGTTTGTTTCAGATTTCCCACATCCATGTTATTTTGTCTTTCATCGAAAGAAGCTGCCCCTTGAAAATTCACACAGATTGAAAAAGGCCTGAAGGCTTTGTGAAGTGATAGAAAGTAGCCATTCAGACTAGCTTCCTCAATACTGCTGTTCTAGCAGAGCACTATTTTTGCTTTCTCTCCAAAAAAAACTGCAAAATTGCTTTTATGTGGCACCTTAAATGCAGTAAAATAGCCCGAGGCATTTCACAGAAGCACGAACGAACAAAATTTGCCATTCAGCTTTATATAGAGTTAAGAATTAAGATAAATACTTGGGTCAAAGAGACTGATTTTAAGATACATCCTAAGGGAGAAATTAGACAGCTGAGTCTGTGAAACAAGGGAACTTCAGAGCATAGGGCCTGAGCTGTTGAAGATATAGCCACCACCGCTGAAGTGATTCAAATCAGACCCGAAAGCGTCCAGAATTAGAGGAGTGCAGAGATAATGGAGTGTTGTCGGTCTGGTGAAGTTTACAAAGGTAGGGAAGGGGCAAGTTCAGGAAAGCTTTTGAAAACACAGGCAAGAATTTTAGAACTAGCTCTGAAGCTGCCCTGTTCCATGGTTCCAAAGAATTTCATAGCTGGTGTGATACTAGGTATCCAGACCATACCTCCAAAGGTCTGCTGGACCATATTAAATGCTATATCTACTTGAGCAGTTTACAACAAGCAAGGTAGTGACCAGACCCAACCAGCCTGCATTTATGAAACTCACAACACAGTGTGCAATATTAGATCTGGTTGCAAGTTTTAACAACATTTGTTCACTAATCTGAATAATCCTAAGTATACAAAGACTTATGCTGACAATCACCATGCTGATACACAGTGTGGTACAATTACATGTACTGGAAGCTCCACATATTGATACACAGAGCCTTGTTGTTTGTAGATAAAAGAAAACATACACACTGCATCTGTTTCAACGCAACATGATGCATGAGAGCCAATCCCTGATTAATTTTTTCAGGCAATACCTTGACCAATCAGAGTCAACCCACCTCTTTTAAAATCTAAATCTTGACTGTTAACTGTCAATCACCATTAACTGATGTATTTATTCATTTCAACACCTCTAACAATCGAAAACAACTTGTCAACCAATCAACTTCACTGCTCATACAGTGCACGTATTGTTTTCCCTTCACTTGAGTATTTCTTTGAAATTGTCCAGAAATTGTACTGAAATCTAAAAACTCCCAGTGTTGAGTTCCTTTGTGTTCCTTGACCAGAAAAAAATGACAGTGAAGGGACACACCCCAAAAGAATAATGCTGCATGAACCATCAAGAAAAGTGTTCAGTATGCCCTTATATACAGAATAAATCACATTTTATCCTTCCGAACTTGTTTCAGTGCCCTTCGAGTAATGAAAGAAATATTTTGCTGTTGGTGAAGTCCTGAAAGTCACCTTTCTCTTAAACAGAGGGCAATGGTACAGCGCTGTTTCTTGTTCTTCCTCTCCCTCATCCTAAGCCTTCTCTTTGAACATATTGTAATAAGTAAAAGATTACATGGCACTTTTCTGAATCCGAATATTCCCTAGTGTCTTGACTAATGTTTCTTTCTCATTGAATCTCATTGTAAACAACCTAATATGATCAAATTCTCACTAGTGGGCTCTTACCATGCATACAATTGCTGCTGTATTTTCTGCATTATGGCAGTGGCTACAGTTCAAAGTATTTTGTTGAGGATGAAGGGATTTGTGATGCCCTAAGATCATGTAAGTTATACTAGAAAAGCAAGACTTTCTGCTGCTATTTGTAATTATCCTTCCTGGAATAGATATTGATTAGGACACTGTGCTCCATTTATCGAGAGAATTATAATTGTTTATCGCATTGATCCCAAGATGTCAGAGTGAGGTTTGATACTTTGTGAGGTCTGATTGTCCACATGCATTTTGCCCAAAACACTTGGAGACTTTCCTGGTAAAGTGTGTAGACTCAGCCATTAGCAAATCCATCCCAAACGTTGATGACCCTTGGACCTTATCCTGTCTTCCATGGATTTTACCTTCACTTTTTGCTCTTCCTTAACATTATCAGAGACACTTTTCACCTTTAAAAGCTCACTCTGCTCTTTTTCTGAGAAGCAAGATAACAGGATATTCCTATTACAAATTAAAACAGAAATTACTGGAAAATCTCAGCAAGTATGGCAGCATCTGTGAAGAGAAATCAGAGTTAATGTTTCAGGTCCAGCGATTCTTCTTCAGAATAGGATATTCCTATTGTCTGCAACACATGGTCTTCCAGCTTCGATCCCAATACAGTGGTGTGGGGAAGAGTCTGAAGTCAGGCTGTCCCCTCTGGCCAAGGGACTTTGAGGATAATGGCAGTGCTTTACAGCTGCACCAACCCAGATTAACTGACAATGTCAATGTCAGCTCAAGTGTTCTGCTCCTAGTTGTGTTGGGAAAGTGTGGTTAATTCCTTAGAGCTGATTCCCATATAAAGGACAAAATACTATTGGCCATAAAATGATTTGGAACAAAAACAAAGTTGCTGGAAAAGCTCAGCAGATCTGGTAGCATCTGTGAAGGAAAAAACAGAGTTTTATCTGAGGAAGGGTCACCGGACCCGAAGCATTAACTCTGTTTTTATTGTTCACAGATGCTGCGAGACCTGCTGAGCTTTTCCAGCAACTTTGTTTTTGTTCCTGATTTACAGCATTTGCAGTTCTTTCGGTTTTTAAATGATTTGGAACGTTCTGCATTTGAAAGGTGCAATATAAGTGCAAGTTCTCTAATTCAAACTCAGTGTAGACTGGGAGTTGAACTTGGCATATTCTTGCTGTCAGAAGCTGGGCTACTGTCTGGTAAGGTGTGAAAAAGCGAGCAATAAATTCATTGACTAATTACGAAAATAGAGAAGTGTGAGCATTTACTGGGCTGTAATAGCGAATCCACAATTCCCAGTCAGAATAGGGAAGGTTGGATAACTCTCCTATCAATCAAACCAGGAAGACCTTACTTAATGGCAGTATGGAGACACGTTGTGTCCTTTCTGCTATTTCACACACAACTTTGAATTAACCCTGCAAATGAGAGCAGGATAATCATCAGCAATTGGGTCTCAAATACTTCACCACTAATTCCAATCGAGCATTGATAACTAGGGTCATTGTCACTCTGTCTTGGAACAATAGCAACATCAGAGTTTGGGTCAACAGGAAGGCAAATGAAAAGAACAAAAACTTGAGATAAAACCATAGCATTAGCGCAGCCTTTGTGATCAGTGCTAAAATAATTTCAATTAAAGTGGTTGTCATGGAAATAAATGGGGCATTTAGTCCAAGTGTCACTTGTTGTGTAGAATTATCAGCAGGTTCTTTTGTATGGCTTTTAATGAATTTAAGTGCGAATGAAATGCTTCTGCATGTTAAATGTTCTTGTTCAGTCTGAGCATCTTGCTTGTACTAAATCAAGTGCCACTTGATGTGATTTGCCTAACTTTTTGTGTTAAAGTTTGGTTAATTTGAGATGATAGTTTGGAAGCAATACTGGAAAGCTATATTCCCCACTTGCCTGGATAAGTTTAACTCCAACAACTCAAAACTGGAAAGGAAGCCCTCTTGATTGGCAGCACATCCAGAAACCATCACTCCCCCCACCACTGACACTCACAGCGTACCATCAACAAGATTCACTGCAGAAATTCACCAAGGCTTCTTTGAAAACACCTTCCAAACTTATCAGGCCAGGCAGCAAGAGAGGAGAAGGAAAGTTGACGTTTCGGGTCCGGACTTTCTGAAGAAGGCCCCGACCTGAAACATCAACTTTCCTGCTCCTCTGAACCTGCCCGACCTGCTAAGTTCCTCCAGCTCCACACTGTGTTATCTCTGACTCCAGCATCGGCAGTTCTTACTGTCTCTGACCTCCCAAACTCATGACCACTGCATTAGGAAGGACAAGGGCCGCAGATACAAGACCATCTGCAGGTTTCCCTCCAAGTCACTCACCACCCTGACTTGGAAATATATCATTGTTCCATCAGTGCCACTGAGTCAAAATCCTGGAAACCCCTCCCGAATGGCATTGTGGGTCTCCATATGTCAAATGGATGACAGCAGTTCAAGAAGGCACCTTCTCAAGGACAATTAGAGGTGGACAATAAATGCTGGCACAACCAGTAATGCCCACATCCTTTAAATGAATAATTAAAAAAAAGTTAACCATTCAACTGAAGATATCCAGGTGGAACTCAAAATCTTTCAGCAGGAGATTTTTGACCCTTATCTGGTAATGAATGAGAGGGTCCATATCTGAGGCACCAGTTGCTCAATGCCCAGAGAGACATTAAGGGATGACAGTGATCTGAGTTCTGGCCTTTCACCCCTGAACCTAGGGTTCAAATGCTGACATTCTGGGGATTATTTTGACCTGTGCCACAGTCAGTTGGCAACGCACTTCACATTGCTCTTGATGACTATTTCCATTGAAACTGAACTCCTCTCTCAGGGCATTGCAGAAGATCTGAAGATGCAATGTGGAAGAAGCTGATAAGAATTTTCCTGATGGACTGGCTATCATTCAACAAACATCAATGTGAAACAAAAATATGTGGTCATTACCAGATTGCTGTCTGTGGGACCTTGCTGCAATGAGATTGTCTGTCATCTTTTATACTTTCCAAAAGAGATGATGCCTCAAGATTCGTTTGATAGTGTTGCAAGATTGTGAGGGCACCCTGTACATGCAAGATGCTCTGTGTCCTTTCACTACTAAGCAGTTGAAAGTTGTTATGTTATTGATGAAGTGAATAAAGTTTCAACATAACACTTGGTATTTGGCCCCAACTGCATAGGAATTGCAACAAACTAGAGACAAGGGTGCAACATTGAAAGGGCAGCTAGTGATTTGGGTGCATCAAATTTCTGGAGCAGGTTTGTATTTTTTTTAAATGTCTATTTCAGTGCTGCAAGCTGTCTCCAGAACTTCACCAAAGTTGGGGCCATTACATCAGTGTTCAGGATGTAACATCCAAAATCACCATTTCAGTTCCTCGGAATTAACAACTGATCATTTCCGACCATCTGACAAATCAATGGAGTCATCTGGCTAAGTGCTGTCGACAAAACTAATAAATAAGTTAATGTTTCGAATTTGGGTATTTCTGTGGTAAATTGAACAAGTCATTCAACAGCCCTTGGTGTTTATACATGGACAGGATCATCCCTCGCTTCAGAACAAATATTCACACTGATTGATAGAGTTCGTGTCCCCAGGCAGAGAGTCGTTTACAACCATTTAAACTAAAATAAATGCTGAAGGTGCCTGCCAAGATAGATTAGTCAGTGTGGACAGCAATATGAAACACTGCACCAAAGAGAGAGAAGGGTCACTTTCCTTAAGCACTACAATAGATCTTTCTCACTGTGTTTTGAAGTGTAGGGGTTACCCAACCATGGACATAGAGCAGAGGAGGGGGACAGAGCCAGAGAGGGGACATGGAGTTATGAGCCACAAGGTGACAGTCCTTGACTTTGTCCTGTCTATAACCAATCTGTCTTGAACCCAAACACATGGCCTGGTATCAACCATAAGACAGGATGGATTAGACAACCCATAAGTCTGTGTGGTTGTAATTCCAGTGTATTAACCTACCTTTAAAAAAGCCGTTGTCCCAATATTTGCCTCTCTGGGACATGATTGTACATTTAATCCAATCTGAAAAAGGACTGTCCAGGATGAAGGGTCAAGGCCCGAAACGTCAGCCTCTCTGCTCCTATGATGCTGCTTGACCTGCTGTGTTCATCCAGCCCTGCACCTTGTTGCTTCGGATTCACCAGCATCTGCAGTTCCTACTATCTCTGTCCACCACTACTCTCTGCTTTCTGTTACTTTGTGAAATTTAGTATCCATCCTGTTTTTGTTTTTTTGTAATCTCATGGGCTTCAATTTTTCTGGCAAGCTATTCTGTAGCATGAATAATATTTGAAAGTCCACATTGACAAAATCAATTTCATGACACTCATCAATCCTCTTCAATACGTCATCCAAAACCTCAATTAAGCTCACCAAGCACTATTTTTTCAACAAATCCACACTTACTTTCTTTTAATAACCCAATTAAACGCACAGTAATGTCTTTCAAAATAGCCCACCACTGATATGAAACTGAGTAACCAGGCATCGACAATTTGTACAACAGTTTTTTTAAAGCAGATCTTGCCTTTTTTTTGGAACTGCCTCAGGTTTTAGTGGTGAAATGAGGTTTGAACTATTGATTCATCTGTTTTAAGTATCAAAGAGGCTGATAATGCGAGATCTTTATTTGAACAACACATTTACTTTAAGACCTCTGTAGCAAAGCAAATACTGTACACCTTTAGCTGTCCTTTCACCAAATAAAATTAATAGTGGAAGTCATTGTTTCAGCTTGTCTGCTGTAGGTGACAACCAGACTGAAGCTAGAGAAAGGGAATAAAAACAGAATCTGCAGGATAAACTCAACAGCTCTGACATCCTCTATGGAGAGAGAAACAGAGTTTACATGTCAGATCCATTGTGAGTCATAATGGACTTGAAGCATTAACTCTGTTTCTCTCATTCTGGATGCTGCCAGACCCGCTGAGATTTCCACCAGTTTCTGTTTTTATTTCAGATCTCCACCATCTATAATATTTTACTTTTATACCTGAGAAAAGGAGTGTGCATTTATCAAGTGATGTTCACATTCTCATGCCAGCCAGTGAAATACTCTTGAAACGTAATCACTTTTGTAATGTAGGGAATCACGGCAGCCAAACTGTACCCAGCTAACTCCCACAGACAGAAGTGTGCAACTGACCAGGTAAGCTGTTTGAGATGAAGGTTCTGGGATAAGTGTTGGCCACTGCACAGTAGAACTGTCCTGCTTTTTCTTTGAGGATCTTACTGGATGTTGGTGTATAGGTTAATGAGACAAATATTTGAACCCTTTCCTCCTGTTCCCTAATACAGTGGGTGCTGAGACTGAAAAGATCTCCAGCTCAGCCAGATGAGGGAATATCGTGGTGTGTACGAGTCAGCTATTGTGGGAGAAACTTATTGAGCCATCGAAGGACATTAACTTGCTGAATCAGGAGATGGTTGAATCAAACATGGAGCAATTAAGTATAGACTTCCAACCTGTAGAGCAAAAGTGCTGCTTTTTTTGTTGTTCTCAGGACTGGATTAATGTACTTCCAGGGATTTTATTTACATTTTTATGCTGTTGCGAATTGTTGGTTCATTGAAAAATGGAGCAAGTGGTTTTGAGAGATTGTTCTGAATGCCTTCAGCACAGTGAATTTAACAAGCTAAATAAACAGGATGTTGAGTTTTCAAAAAATAGAGGGACTCTGTTGAAATATGTTTATTTTTGTATCAGAATACAGTTGTTTTGAGCAGCTTTGTCTGTCTGAGCAAGTGTGCAGCATCTCAATGGGACAGGACAACAAGCCTATATTTATGTACTCAGAAAGGAGACCGTATCTACCAAGGCACCCGGAGTTAAACAGCAACACAAAAATATCTCAGATCTGATCCAAAATCCTGGTGCCAAGGATGCTGGTCCTTCCGTGATATCCCGGCACTGGCAGGTTTTCCAGGTGCAGCGAGTGGTAGAATGGAGTTGAAAACTGGATGAGAGGGGCACCATTGTGGCGGGGCAGGTGGGTCATGGTACATGTTTGGTAAGATACAGTGCAAGGCCTTGCTCAGCCTCACAGAGAGAAGCCCTCCTTGAAACTAAACAAAACTGAACTTAGTCAAAAAATGTGTCAAGATTCAGCCCATTGTTTCCAAAGCTCTACTTCGCTGAAGCATTGCTTTCTATCCCTTTTGAATTCCAGACCCTTGAAGTGAAGACTAACATATCTCTTGAATTTTTTTTTGTCTCACGAGGCTGCAGAAGCAACATATTGGCACTTGTGAATTACCAGGTTCATTCTGAGTGTGTGACAACTGCAAGATTTTAACAATCTGGAGTCCTCTGCCAAGAGTACCTAAGCATATAAATCAAGCAGAACAAAGCACAGAGTCAATGTCCTGCCAGCTCACGATCGCACACAATCGGCTAAGTCATAATCTTATCCCAGGAAGATACAAGATCCCAATGAGAATTGCACACAGCAGGGCAACCTGTTCCTCTCTTAATAGGATTTTCACGATATGTTTGCTGTAATTAGGTATTGGATCTGTCTCAGCAGTAGGCATTGAAAGAACTATGAACAGAAATGTGTGAGTAACATTTACAGAGCTGCATTCAGTTAGTGCAGGGATGACCAATAAACATGGCAGCAATTTGAATGTTTATTTGAAGTCTGTGAAGTTGAGGTGATCAGTAGCCGGAACCAATTATTCAGTTTGCCTTGTGTACAAGTCTTGTTTGTGTTATGATTGGTCAGGTATTATAGGAATGCTGTTGGAAGAGGACACTGTTAGAGTGTCATAGAATCATACAGCCATACAGTGTGGAAACAGACCCTTTGGTCCAACCAGTCCATGCCGACCATATTCTCAACTAAACTAGTCCCATTTGCCTGCACTTGGCCAATATCCCTCCAAACATTTCTTATTCATGTACTCATGTCTTTTAAACGTCACGACTGTATCTGTATCCACCACTTCCTCTGGAAATTCACTCCACACACGAACCACTCCCTATGTAAAAGAAATTGCCCCTCATGCCTTTTCTAAATCTTTCTCCTCTCGCCTCAAAAAATGTCCCCTAGTCTTTAAATTCTCCACTCGAGGAAAAAGACACCTGCCATTCACCTTATCTATACTCCTCATGATTTTGTAAACTTCTATAACCTCACCCCTCAATCTCATACGCTCCAGTGAAAATAGTCCTCCGTATAACTCAAATCCTTCATTCCTGGCAACATCATGGTAAATCTTTTCTGAACCCTCTCCAGCTTAATAATATCCTTCCTATAAGTGGACAACAAGAACTGGACACAGTACTCCAGATGAGGCCTCACTAACATCCTGTACAACCTCAACATGATGTCCCAATTCCTATACTCAAAGGTCTGAGCAATGAAGGCAAGCATGCTAAGTGTCTTCTTAACGACCCTGTCAAAATGTGATGTAAACTTCAAAGAGTTATGTACCTGAATACTTCGGTCTCTCTGTTCTACAACACTATCCAAGGCCCTACTTTTAATTGGATACGTCCTGCCCTTATTTATTTCACCAAAGTGCAATCCCTCACATTTATCCAAATTGAACTCCATCTGCCGCTCCTCAGCCCATTGACCTAATTGGTCAAGATCTCTTTGTAACCTTAAATAACCTTCTTCACTGTCCACTATATCACCAATTTTTGTGTCAGTTGCAAACTTACTAATCAGCCTTCTGTATTCTGATCTGAATTACTTATACAAATGACAAACAAAAGTGGACCCTGCACCGATCCTTGTGTAACACTGCCGGTCACAGGCCTCCAGTCTGAAAAACAACCCTCCACCATCACTCTCTGTCTCCTGCTATTAAGCCAATTTTGTATCCAGTTAGCAAGCTCATTCTCAATCCCATGTGATCAAACTTTACTAATTAGTCTACAATGCGGATTCTTGTCAAAGGCTTTACTAAAGTACAAGTAAATAATATCTGCTGCTTTGCCCTTATCAATCTTCTTGGTTACTTTCTTAAAAACTCAATCAAGTTTGTGAGATACGATTTCCCTCGCACAGAAATTTGCTGACGATTCTGAATCATTCCTTGCTTCCCAGTGTAAAATTGCATTCCCAACTCAACGTTAGTCATGAAATGTTTACAGCACAATTATACTGTGAATCCTCAACAAACTCAGAGAGTGACAGCAGTTCAACTTTTGATCATGTTCAGGCTTACTTGTTCTAATGTGTGCAAGTTTAGCCCCCTTCTCCCCCGTCCACGCCATAATGAAACATTGGCAATCAGGATTTGATATGTGTGTGCGCAGACTGTTAGATTCACGTAAGTGCTGACACAGTTGAAGTTTGGGAAAGTGCTGATAAAGTGGATCTCAGTTATACTACACAATGGGATATGAATTGAACTCAAGACTATGAGTTTGCCATTTTTCTTGGTTGCCAAGACCACAGCTAAGGCCTTCGTTTTGAGAAGAAATGGAGCTTGAGACAGACATCATGACTTGCTTTATAAACTTTTGCCACTCATTCAATCCTTCAGCTAGGGAACTGTCTGAGGCCAAACAGACTGTTCAGGACCTCAACATCCCAGATTTTTATTCCACTCCCGTGTGTTCCAATGCTAAGCTCGAAGCATCTCCACCTCTTCATCTCCCCTCGGTTTTAAGGCCGTTCTTCAAAATGTTCTTTCTTCAAGTTCCTCATCAACAGTCGTACAATCGATGACCTTCTGTGGTTCAATGTTCAGTTTTGTCTAGTAACATACCTGTGAAGTGTCTTGGGTCATTTTACTGTGTCAAAAGCTGCTATCATAATTAATGTTCGATTTGTGCACTTTGCAAAAAACAGTGTCTTGGGCAAGATCTGCGAATTCCTCAGGTCATACTGTCAGTAGGAGCACAATCAGCAGAAGGCCTGCAGTGGTGAAAGAAGGCTCACTCACATCCTTGACTCAGGGAAACTGGGGAATTGATGAGAAATGCTGTCATGCCAGCGTAAGATGCCCACATTCAGTGAACACATGGGCTTGGAGACAGGTTAGCTATTTGCCTTTCAGCTGAATTAAAGCGCTGGGGAGAAAGGCTTTGCTCTCATCTCAAAAGCAAACACATACGAATTGTTTGTACACAAGCATCAAATGCGTTTTTTCGACTGAGTCACCTGTCATCGTTTAGCTATTCCCAAGTCCATCAAAGCTCAAAGAAAGAATTTGGAAGCCACTCACTGTTACCTTTCGGCAAATGCCAGTTTGCACATTGCAAGTTCCCAGAAACAGACAATGAATGTTTTCTCAGATAATTTGCTCTTTATCTCTGACACATCAATTCCACTGAGATTTGATGTCAGCAGTAGAATCTTACAACTTCTGCATGGCTATGTTTTGGGCTCGAGTGAAAACTCTGTTGAGCAATGTGTCTTTATCCTGCTGTTACAACAAACTTAAGTGATGAGCAACTTTCTTTTCAAGTTCCCGCTTGTCATCTTTAATGTGATACATTTTCTCCTGTTGTCTGCAGCAGGGACGTGACTTGATGCTAATTTTGCACCAGATGCTTTGTAGCTGAAGGAACCAAGACAGTTAATTAGTGCTTAGTTTTATTTTTGTTATGTTGGATCTGATTGAATATTTTTTTCTGACACAGGATTTCTAATTGGGACTGTCATGTGCACCTGCTTTGCTGCACGAACAAATCCTCCAACAGATCGGTGTCTAACAAAGCAAACAGAGTGAATTATTCAGCTCAGAGAAATGAATTTGTTGCTCTTCCAAGCTCTTCCTTTCCACCACACTGCAATCTGTTGAGCAGGTAGCTGTATTGCAAGACTTGAGAGCACCATATATAGAACTGAGCAAATTCTGACTTTATTTCTCTCTCGTTATCCCATTTCTTATGGGATCCGACTGTGTATATTTTGGAAACGAGTTTTCCAGACAACTTGAAACTAATTCACTTTTTGTAAACCCGGCGTTCTAAGATGCAGAATTGTTGAAGATAATACATATTTTTCATGCCTCCATCTGTCAGCAGGCAGCTTCTCTTTATTAAGAATCTATAGAATTAACAAATAACGGAGCAAAATTGGAAGCTCATTGTGGTCATTTGAAAAGAGACCCTGACTCCGTCTGGCTAATTTCACTGGAGGATATTTTGAACTGAGCTCGATCAGTAGTACATTAATTTTTTTGTAGACAGAACCAGATTCTTGCTATTTGAGTTAATGTTGGTGACTTAATTGTTGGAGACTGTGTGTGTGGGTGTGCTGAAGTCAGCATTCTGCATCTTTACAATATGAGGATTAATTTACATTGAACTGCTGCTAACTGACTCTGACCCTGACCCCTCGCGTCCTTGGGTATTTATTTTCATCACATTAATAGTTGTACTCAGTTTTTGTGTGCAGAGGTAGAACTGCCAGGAACTGAATTTAATTACGATAGTGGATTATAGCAGACCACAGGCTGTCGAATAATGCAGTAAACACTGAATGGTGCTCCTGTGACAACGCACTCACTCAAAACTGATCCAAGGGCAGTGCAGAACTCAGGAGGGAGTGGTAATGTCACTGGATGAGTCACCCAGAGGGACAGGCTCATACTCTGATGATACAAGTTCAAATCTCACTACAGTAAAAATCTACAATTGAAAGCTAGTCTGAGTAATGGTGACCATGACAACTATCATCGACTGTCATTAAAGCTACATCCATATTCTTCAAGGAAGGAAATTTGCCATCTCTACCTGGCCTGCCTAGATGTGACTCCAGGCTAACAACAAAGTGGTCTCTTCCTGATTGCCCTCTGAAAAGATCTAGCAAATGATGCTGTGCAAAGGCAGTTGGGAGGTGCAAAAGAACTAGCCTTACCAGGCACACCAAAGTTCAATGACAGAATAAAGGAAATGAACTCTTTTAGTACAAAACCTCTGACATCGCACACCTTCCAGGTCATTGATGCTCTGACACTGCAGCATTCCCTCAATACCTACCCTCCAAGAGTGTGGCACTCCCTCAGCACTGACCCTCTAACACTGCAGCACTCCCTCAGTATTGACATTCTGACTGCGCGGCACTCCCTCAGCACTGACCCTCTGACAATGCAGCGCTCCGTCAATATCTGCCCTCCAATGCAGGAGCGTTGATCAGTAAGCTCATAGATGTCAGTAAAATTAGTGGTGTGGGAAATAGTGAGGAGGATAGCCATAGATGACATGAGGATATAGGCAAACTAGTGAGATGGGCCAATCAATGGCAAATGGAATTTAAACTGGATAAATGTGAGATGATGCACTTGGGCAGGATCAACAAGTCAAGGGCAAAAATGATGAACAGTAAGAACCTGAGAAGCACTGAGGATCAGAGATGCCTTGATGTCCTTGTCCACCAGCCCCTTAAGATATCCGGACAGGTGGATAAAGTATTCAGAAGACACATGGGACACTTGCCTTCATTAGCAGAGGCATAGAGTTTAAAAGCAGGGAGGTTACGATGAAACTGTATAAAACACGGGTGAGACTGCATCTGGAGTATTGTGTGCAGTTCTGGAATCCACATTACAGGAGGGACATGATTGCACTGGAGAGGGTGCAGAGGAGATTTACTAGGATGTGTCTGGGCTGGGGAGTTTTAGGCTTGAAGAGAGATTGGACAGACTGGAGTAACTTATCTTGGAGCAGAGCAGACAGAGGGGGTACATGACTGGGATGTAGAAAATTACAAGGGCATTGGTTAGACAGGAAGAAACATTTCCCCTTCGTGGAAGGATCAATGACCAGAGTGTATAATTTAAAGTTAGGCACTGGAGATTTAGAGGGGATGTGAGAGGATTTTGATTTTTCACCCAGAGTGTGCTAGGAATCTGGAACTCAGTACTATAAATGTGGTAGAGGCAGAAACGCTCATTACATTGAAGAAACATTTAGATATATGGTTGAGGTACCAAAACATACAAGGCCATGGGTCAAGTGCTGGAAAATGGGATTGGAATGCTGCTTGTTTTTGACTGTTGCAGACTCGATAGGCAGAAGGGCCTTTTTCACCTCTGTAGGCCTCTTCTGACTCTGTGTGCGAGTGCAGAAGTGTTTTACATGAATGATTCCAGGGATGAATAACTTCAGTTATGAGGATGGATTGGAGAGTTTGGGACCGAGGAAAAGGCCAAGAGGAGATTTGACAGAACTTTTCAAAAGCACGAAGAGGCTGGAATAGATCAGGAAAAAAAACTCCAGCTCATAAAAAAGGTTTTAAATGTGAGGGCATGGGTTTCAAGTGCTTTGCAAAAGAGGCAAATGTGATGTGGGAAGAATACTTTTTCACACAGTGAGCAGTTCAGGTCTGGAAGTGTGATGGAGGCAGGTACATTTGAGGCATTAAAGAGGTGCCAACAAGAACAACTGCATTTGAAAAGTCTGCATACTATCCAAGCCTGTCCTGCATCGGGACACAGGCAAAAAGTGTCCGTTTCTCAACCTTGCTCCCATTGAAGTCAGAAACTTAAAGATGAGTATAATTCCTCTCCAGCTCACCACAATGGGATTTGAATCCAACTCCCCAGACCATTAACCTGAGTTTCCAGATTACTATTCCAGTGACTTCACCATGATCCCACCAACTCCCCGATCTGATCACAAGAGAGGCAGAATGGGGATTCTAACTGCTCTAAAATGCCCTGAGTAATGAAAGGGAGAATAAGCTAAAATTCCTGACTCTGCCCTGTGATTCCTGCGGGAAGGTAGCTGGGGATGAGTGGAGGTTAGAATCATTTTCTAATGAAGTCACTAATCACATCAATGCTTGTACTAAGATATGAAGTTCATTGCTATAACCCCTTCTTTAGGAACCAAACTATGTCATCTGGAAGTTTAGGTGAGGAAGTTGCAACTGTTGAATTGCCAATGTGGTTGAGGACACCACACTCAGGGGTTGGATGAGATGGGTCCCTTCAGGGAGGGTAACAAAGGCATAAGAGCTTAACAGAGCTCAGTGTGAATTGCATTTGAACTTACTCAGAGAAATAGATTACATTGCAATGAACATTGCTGTAATTAAAGTCACTTGAAATCAGATTAAAAAATTCTTCATCCAAGAGTGAACAAGTAAATGCTGCTTCTCTTTTCAATTATGTACTTGTTTTCCTTCCTACATTTGGAAATATATTCCCCTCAGGTTTTATTTTCACTAGTGCAATGTTCAAGATCTATAAACCTCTTTGATTAAAGCAGGCTTTCTCTATACACTGAGTGAAAACACTGAACCATAATGACTCATGATGAATATTAGACCCTCCTCAGAGATAACAAGCTCATTACAGTATTTGCTTAATAAATGAAATGGTTCTTCAGGAGAAGGGAAATATATTTTCAATTAAATTTATCATAACATTGTAAAAGGGCTGAGGATAATCTATTTGTGAATTTTTTTCTTGAGGTGGAATGATGGATGATGCATTTCGCCTACCCAACTCTCATGTCTAGTATCATAAACATAAGGTATAAGTGGAAGGGGTGAGAAATATCCTGTGCATATTGTTTCCAATTCTTGAGAGGGCACTTTGTCCCAAATCTGTAATTGAGCATCAGTAATTTGATGGTGACAGTTTTGAATGCATCCCTTCAAATAAGTATGGATCTGAAATATCGACTGCCTTCTCTCTCTCTTGCCTAACTGACCCACTGTGTGGGTTTCCTGTGTTTCTCACATTTCAAAACCTTGTAAGGTTTTGCTGTGGTGACCCATCAGACTGGAGGGGTGATGAGCATTGAAGAATGCTGCATTGACAGGCGCATTGGGTTTATACTTGGTCATTTCACCTCGTGGACCAGGCTTCAGTTGTGGCCATTTCAATCCCATGCCGTATTTGTGAAAAGCCTTTGAAGAGTCTCCAGCTCGATCTTACTGGCCATGAGGCTGAGACCCCAGTTCAATATGCCACAGATTGATTGATTGCCATTTTCCCAAAGGCCTTGGATTAGGGAGGGGGAGTGCTTTTTTTAATTTTTTTCATTGAATGTGGGCATTTCTGGCTGAGCCAATGTTTCTTACCCATCTGTGGTTTCCTTGGGAAGGAAATGACAAGCTGTCTTCTTGAATCACAGCAGCCTGTTTAAACAATGAAGCAGTTGGTTATGGTTGAGCACAGGGAATTTTATATCTAACCTTAACTGATCTGGATGCTTTCCAACTGAAGTCTTTTGCCCATCTTGCGTTAGTGGTCATACCTTCACTTTGCTCAGCCCTAAATTCTTGCTAAATCTTCCCTCATCTCACTCATTATTTAAGATGATTGTGGAAGTCTATCTGTTTTGTCTCTTACTTATGCAAAGTTTTATGTAATTACATTTCTTTCATGCATGTTCAGTCATTTTATTACGTTAAAGGTGTCATATAAATGTGATATTGCCTTGAAAAATACGAAAAATCTATTTAAAAATAAATCTGTGAATGCTGGGGATTGGTTCGTCAGAAAAATGATGAATCAGAAATCTTTCTATCTTCAGTGTGCTTAGTTCATAGAATCTAAACTCTCACTTATTCCTTTGATCAAAAAGCCTTTGACCATATTAATCTTTGATGACAATATTCTCAACTCATTTTTATTTGTTTCTTGTTTCCTGCAGTTTAAGTGGACGCTCGTCATTGTGGTGGTTTTGCAGTTGATTTTCATAATCGTTAGCTTTTTATGCCAGAAGAAGGTAGGTCTGATTGCTTTTTCTTTCACGTTGTACCTCCCTCAATCAGCTCCTACCCTTCTTCTGAATTTAGAAGCTTTTTGAACTAAAATCCACAGGTATCAGTCATCACACCTTTGTCATTTTCCTGACCCAGCATAGTTGAAAATCTGATTGGCACCACATCCACAAACATCCATTTCCTGCATCATTGATTGTCAGTAGCAGCAGTGTGTACCAACTACAGGATTCACTGGAGAAATAACACCAAGGTTCACAAGACAGCATCTTCTGAACCCACAAGTACTTCTATCTAGAGGGACATGGGCAGCAAATACATGGGAACACCAACCTTTGCAAGTTCCCCTCCAAATCACTCACTATCCAGACTTGGAAATATATCACCATTCCTTCAGTGGTGCCTGATCAAAATCCTGGAATTTAATGCCTTATAGAATTGTGGGTGTACCTGCACCAAATGGACTTTAGCATTTCAACTCACCCATCGCCTTCTCAAGGGCATTTAGGGATGGTACTGTCTAGCCATTGATACCCACAGACCTTGAATGAATAAAACAAAATCAGCTTGGCTTTGCGAAATGAAGGTTCTTGAGCCTCAGTGTTTCTGTGGGCATATTGATGTCGAGGGTTGGTCCAAAACTAGTTTAGATTTGGACATTCCCAGCTTTCATCCTGGAATCATAGGTCTTAGGTTGAACACTGTGAGGAATAATTAGCACCCCCCCACCCCACCGCGTGTGTGTTTGTGTGTGTGTGTGTGTGTGTGTGTGTGTGTATGTATGTGTGTAGCTATGTGTGTCAGTATGTATGTATATTTATCCATGTGTATACATGTGTGTGTGAGGGTGTGTGACAATGTATGTGTGTGTCAGTATAGCTGTTTGTGTAAATTGCATGTATGAGTGTAAAAGGACAAACTAGGCTTTCTTGAAATGGTATGTTGATACAGTCCTGACTATAGAGCATAAATCTGGGAGGGAAAGAACTGATAATTAAATTGGAGAAAATAACATTAGTTGCTGGTTGTCACTGGTTACGGATAAGGCCAGCCTCAGTTTTTTGTTGTGCAATAGTATTGTGAATTTGTGCTTGCAAAGAACACGCTCTCTAATTGTGTCAACATTTAATTGCAAACCTTTCAAAATCTTATCCCTTTGATTGAGCTGGTCTTCAAGAGCAGAGAATGTATGTCATTTTCAAAACTCTATTAATGTTGCACATCCCCAATTTTTCTTGCCCTCAGCTATGCCCTCAGCTGCTCGAGCTCAAAACTCTGGAATTCCTTCCTTCAACCTTTCTGTCTCCTTCAAATCTACCTCTTTGGCCAAACTTCTAATGACCTGTCCCAATGTCTGTAACACAACTTCTCTTCTTGTTGACAACCCTGTGAACAGCCATGGCATGTTTTGCTCATTGTTGAAATGCTGTAGAAGTGCACATCATTGCTGCCAGTGGGTTTTCAGGAGAGGGCATTAATGGATTGGTTACATTCAGAGATTGTGCAACCAAATGCCAATCAGTGAACGTGCATGTCCTGTGCACTGTCAAGTCCCTTGTTTTTCACTTCCATGCAAGACCAGGGATTGCAAAGACATCACTAGTGGAAGGGGAAAACTAAATTATATTGGATCGCAGCCACAGAGGGTGGTCAGCAGATGTATGGTGAGACAAGAACACTGGCCCAGTAAGCATTTCTGAAAGTCAGAAATTACATCCTGGAAGAAGAGATTATTGGAGGTGGTATCACTATAACATGTCCACTGGGGATGAAAAGACACTTCATCTCAGCAATCAATCTAGCAATTTGCGACGCAATGTGCTGGACCTGTGCAATTGTCCTCCAACCTGATTGCAAAAGGTCGATAACTCCAAGCCAAACAGCCACTCTGATGACAAATGTGACGGGAGGGCCTGTTGGATGAATGGGAACAGTGTAGTAAGGGATAACAAGGTGTAGAGCTGGATGAACACAGCAGCCAGGCAGCATCTGAGAAGCAGGAAAGCTGACATTTCGGGTCTGGACCTTCTCATAGAGTAGTAAGAGCCTGCTTGGTTCCTTGCACCCAGTTAACAATCTGTGGGCCTGATCATTTGGCTCATTTATATTCTACCATATTTCATACATGATTATTCAGAGAAACTGTCCCCCAACAATTCTGCATTTTGAACTTAGCATCATTATCCTGCAATGAGTAACTCACCTCCTTACTTTCCAAAGTCCACCCACAAGATACAAGTAAGGGCTATGATGGAATATTCCCCATTTGTCTGAATGGGGGCAGTTATAACAATACTCAACAGGCTTGACAACATCCAGGACAAAGCAGGCAGTTTGATTGACACCACATCCATGAGATCCATTCCCTCCGCCACCGATACTCCGCACCATCCATGTGTAACATTTATAAGATGTACCGTATATTTTGTCAAGGCTCCTTAGGCAGCACCTTCCAAACCCATTACCACTTCCATCTAGAAGGATAAGAGCATTAGATACATGGGAACACCACCACTAGCAAGTTCCCCTCCAACCATATGCCATCCTGACATGGAAAAATATTGCCATTCTTTCACTTTCGCTGGGTCAATATCCCGGAGCTCCCTACAATCCATGGACTGCAGCAGTTCAAGAAGGCAGCTCACCAACCCTTTCTCAAGAGCAATGAGGGAATGAATAAAAAATACTAATTCAGAGCATACAATGGTTCCACTTCCTTAAAGGTCCCTCATTTATTATGAGTCAACTGGCTTTCTCGTCTCTGTGTGTATGTGTTTTTCTCCCTCCTTTCTAATTCTTATGGCTCTTCTTGTGGCCACATCTCCAGTTTCTCCGTTGGATAAGATTACAGAAAGTCTTACTGAGGACAAAATAAATTCCTCCTTCCACATTTCCTTCCTAGCAGATTATTAAAACATAACGCAATGACTGAATTTTATGTTCCAACAGCTAACTTGAACTAGTCTCCCCATTGTTTTTGATTGACATGGTTTTACTATTTGCCTTTCATTATAAACACGAGAAGGCCTCATTTTGATAACCACATCATAATGCTTATTTATGTAATGTCTACGTTCCTGTTGTGTTCGGGTTTTCTACTGTTGAACTCCATGTCCAAAGAAGCACACACAATAATATTGGTGCTAGTTTAATAGGCTTCACAGCTAATGTTGCATCTGAAGGTTCCCAAAGTGACTGTGATCACAGCAACAATAAGGAAACATCCTTCACATCATTCTGGCTCTTGATCACGGAGACTACTCGCTTCCTCCACCCTTCCTGAATTACCTCTTTGGCTCTGGTCATTCTAGGACTGTTTTGAAGTTGTTTGCCAACATGTGACCTCATGGTTCCGAAGGTCATGACATAAAAGATAATTCTGGATTAGGGTGGCCATTTGGCCCACTTTAATCAAACTATTCGGAGAACCATTCAGTGATACTGAATGACTTTATTAATGATTCCAGAGTGGCTATCTCTGTCTGAAAGCTTTTTTCACATCAGTGCCACTTTTTGTCTGAAGGAAAGAGCATCATATCTGTGCTGAAGTAACGTTTTACAAATTTGAATCAGCATGCCTTAGTTCTAACCTTGTAAATTAGCTAAATATGCTTAATTAACTTTTGCAATATCTTCAACAGTCTTGTAGATACAGTCTTAAATAGAACACCTGTTAAAGATCTTTTCCTGATGCAGAACATGCCACATTTATGAGTCTTGCTTTAGAATTTGCTTCTGACATTCCTGCCAATATTTGGCTATTTTTGGTGCCCAGAACAGAGATGTTGAATCCAGAGGTGGTGTGACAACAGCATCAAAATGTTTGGCTTATATTCTGCCTATTTGGCTTGGGTCACTGATATGATTTTGACTTTAAAATATCTTGTTTGAATTGTTTGGACATAGTAAGGTGACTAAGACTTCTAGGCCTCTATTTTGACCTGAGCTTTCTCAATGTGTTATTTATTTTGTTTTAACATTTCGCTTATAATATTGAGAGTTAGATTCATGAAAGAATTAAATGTTTTTAATAATTGAATATTTTGTCAACATTAAGTCACAGAGTTTTCAGATAGAGATGTTGACAACTTTAATGCAAGTCAGAGTTCAGAATGGTCAAATACTTTGGCTTCCAGTGACCTGGGAGGAATTCATTCTGATGTTCGCGCCTTTGGCGTTTTTCTTTATCTCATGGAGTGTCTTCCCTTTTCATTTTAGAATGTGACCCTTCTTATATTGTTCTTGCTAACATAAGCAAGCTGTTCTGTGTCTCTTTCTCTTTCTCTCTTTCTGTGGAATAAAATAGTATCTGATGTTTAGAACAGATTGTCTCAGACCTTATCTTTAAGCTCTCCGTTTATCTCGGCTGAAGTACACAGTCTCAGTTTGCCTTCTACATTGTCAGAAACAATAACAATTTTTCTCTCAAGCTTTGGGAATAATCTTCCCAGTTTTGAATGGTCTGGTTGAACAGTTCTATGTTTCATTCTTTTCAAACTAAACCTCTGCTCCCAAAACAGATGAAAAAGTCCTTCATCATTTATTTTTCAAAATGGCCTTTGGTGTGAGTGTCTGAAGCAGAAGGCCTCATGATGAAATGTCCCAGGAGTAGTCCTCCTAGAGTTAGCAATATTACAATTGCATCACATAAAAAGATCTTCCACAAATTCAGCACATTGTCTGAGTCTGATGGCAAAGTCTGAAATTAAAAATTTTGGTGGAGTTCGTACTGCAGTATGCTGCTATGCAGAGGGATCTGGGTGTCCTTGAGCATGAATTCCAAAAAGTTGGTTTGCAGATGCAGTAGGTAATTAAGAAGGCAAATGGAGTATTGTCCTTCATTGCTAAATGGATGGAGTTTAAAAACAGGGAGGACATGCTGCAGCTGTATAGAGTGCTGGTGAGGCCACACCTGGAGTACTGCATACAGTTTTGGTCTCCTTACTTGAGAAAGGATATACTGGGACTGGCGGGGGTGCAGAGGAGGTTCACTAGGTTGATTCTGGAGTTGAGAGTGTTGGCTTATGAGGAGAGATTGAGTAGACTGGGACTATACTCAGAAGACTGAGGGGGGAATCTTTATAGAAACATATAAAATATGAAGGGAATAGATAAGATAGAAACAGGGAGGTTGTTTCCACTGGCAGATGAAACTAGAACTAGGGGTCATAGCCTCAAAATAAGGGGAACAGATTTAAGACTGAGTTGAGGAGAAATTTCTTCACCCAAAGGGTTGCGAATCTGTGGAATTCCCTGCCCAGTGAAGCAGCTGAGGCTACCTCCTTGCATATTTTTAAGGCAAAGACAGATGTTTGAAGAGTAGAGGAAATAAGGGCTATGGTGAACAGGCGGGTAAGTAGAGCTGAATCCACTAAAAAATCAGCAGTAATCTTATTGAATGGTGGAGCAGACAAGATTTCCTACTCCTGCTCCTATTTCTTATGAGTTTATATTCTTATATGCTACATTTTTAACAGGCATCCTTAAATAGCAGACTGAAGAATTACATATTGGAATTCTGATTGGACAGAGGGGCCTGTAAGTCTGTAAATCACTCACCTTTACATTCAAGTTGATGCAGCAATTTAGATAAGCAAAAAGTCCCACTTTAATCAAAGTGAAATTCATGGAAAATGAAATGGGTCTTGAGAATAACAGAGCAGCTCCTTAAAATACATCTAAGTATTGGGTAATTGTGTTGGGCTAAGTCTCAGAAAGCTGAAGCCTGATCGATGATTTACAGCCTGATGGAGTTCAGCCTGGGGCAGACCTATTTACCAGATGCCAGGTAAAGCAATGGCATTCATTCATTACAAATCTAGGTGCAGCATTTGAGGCATCAGTTACTCGAATGGGCTTAGTTTCAGTGAAAAGTTCAGCTTTGACGTTAATTGTTTTTTGCTCTACTCTCATTGCATAAATCTTGCACTGTGAAAAATTAGAGATGGGAACAATTCTTTTCCACCCCTTTGTATTGCAGTGCAGTAATATATTACATGAATGAATAGTTAGTGTGCACAGAATGCTGATGAGAACACCACACTGTTGCAGTCTGTGTACAGGCAACTATTTCTTTCCAGATTCACATGTTCATATAGCCACTGAATAAAGCAAGCCATCCATTGCCGCCTACAAAGTACGCGAGGCTGCACTTTAAGAGATTGCCTCCTTGTTTCCATGGTGCTGGGGAAGCAGCCTGGACGTAAAAGTGACCATGTTGTTGGCTATTGGTGAGACGTACCCTCCCCCTCTGTGTACAGGCCAGTCGTGAGATTCCTTTTACTTGCTGTCATTTATGGATTCCCCCCAATCCCAATTCCCAGGGCATTTAGCAAGCAGGATGTTGAAATTGTGACCATAAAACAACTGTGGCTTTATGGTTTTCTCACTGCTGTGGAATGTGTGATGTATGTGCTGCCTGTGGCAGTTCTATGTCATAAATACAAAGTTTACCACTTTCTTTATGGTTCAGTGTAGTTTAAGGAGGTTTGTTTTGGGAGGATATAATTCATGCTAAAGGTGCATGCGTCTGGGGCCCCATCTGTCTCCATTATGGTGTGCATCCCAACCACACACCCCTTCGAATTATGGACCCAGTTACTTGGCAAATTGATTGCTGATGCCGAGTCATAGAGCAGTGGAAATCCCTTCCTAAATATTTCTGCTTTGGCGTGGCTCTGACTTCCTTGAAGATGCTTCTGAAAACCTGTCTATTGGAACCAGATGTCCAACTTTGCCTGACAGTGTACTTCTGAATTACTCACTGTTATTTCTGCTTGCTATTCCAAAGGCTTCATGGGTTTATTTAGGGTAGATAACCATATGTGCTGACAAATGCTGAGGATTCGTCCCTGAGCTATGTTGTGTTTGTTGATCCTTACTGGACTATCATAGAACATAAGAACTAGGAGCAGGAGTAGGCCGTCCAGCCCTTCAAGCCTGCTCCGCCATTCATTAAGATCATGGCTGATCTTTTCATGGACTCAGATCCACTTACCCGCGTTCTCACCGTATCCCTTAATTCCTTTATTGTTCAAAAAAAATCTACCTTATCTTTAAAAACGTTTACTGAAGTAGCGTCAACTACTTTATTGGGCAAGGAATTCCATAGATTAACAATCCTCTGGGTGAAGAAGTTCCTTCTCAATTCAGTCCTAAATCTGCTCCCTCTAATCTTGAGGCTATGCCCTCTTGTCCTAGCTTCACCTGCCAGTGGAAACATCCTCTCTACTTCTATCTTATCTATTCCCTTCATAATTATATATGTTTCTATAAGATCCCCCCTCAATCTTCTGAAGTCCAATGAATATAATCCCAATCTACTCAGTCTCTCCTCATAAGCCAACCCCCTCAACTCCGGAATCAACCTAGTGAACCTCCTTTGCACCCCCTCCAGTGCCAGTACATCCTTTCTCAAGTAAGGAGACCAAAACTGCACACAGTACTCCAGGTGTTGCCTCACCATCACCTTGTACAGCTGCAACATAACCTCTCTGCTTTTAATCTCAATCCCTTTAGCAATGAAGGACAAAATTCCATTTGCCTTCCTAATTACTTGTTGTACCTGCAGACCTACCTTCTTTGTTCATGCACAAGGACACCCAGGTCCCTCTGCATAGCAGCATGCTGCAACTTTTTACCATTCAAGTAATAATCCTTTTTACTATTACTCCTACCAAAATGTATGACTTCACATTTATTTACATTGTATTCCATCTGCCAGACCTTTGCCCACTCACTCAATGTATCTATGTTCCTCTGCAAAGTTTCACAGTCCTCTGCACACTTTGCTCTGCCACTCATCTTAGTGTCATCTGCAAACTTTGACACCCTACACGTGGTCCCCAACTCCAAATCATCTATATAAATTGTAAATAATTGCGGTCCCAACACCGATCCCTGAGGCACACCACTAGTCACTGACTGCCAGCTAGAATAGCACTCATTTATCCCCACTCTTTGCTTCCTGTTAGTCAACCAATCCTCTATCCATGCTAATACTTTACCCTTAACACCATGCATCCTTATCTTATGCAGTAGCCTCTTGTGCGGCACCTTGTCGAAGGCCTTTTGGAAATCTAGGTACACCACATCCACAGGGTCCCCATTGTCCACCTTGCTCGTAATGTCTTCATAGAATTCCAAAAGATTTGTCAAGCATGAACTAACCTTCATGAACCCATGCTGCGTCTGCCCAACGGGACAATTTCTGTCAAGATGCTTTGCTATTTCTTCCTTGATAATAGACTCAAGCATCTTCCCCACTACAGAGGTTAAGCTAACCGGTCTATAATTCCCCATCTTTTGTCTACTTCCCTTTTTAAACAGTGGCGTCACATTTGCTGTTTTCCAATCTGCTGGGACTGCCCCAGAGTCCAGCGAATTTTGGAAAATTACCGCCAGTGCACCTGCTATTTCTCCTGCCATCTCTTTTAGTACCCTGGGATGCATTCCATCAGGGCCAGGAGACTTATCAATCCTCAGCTCCATTAGCTTGCCCAACACTTCCCCTTCCGTAATAATGATTGTTTCCAGGTCCTCACCTACCTTCATCTCTTTGTCAATTACTGACATGTTATTAGTGTCCTCCACTGTGAAGACCAATACAAAATACCTGTTCAATGCCCCGACCATTTCATCATATCCCATAACTCATCCTCTAAAGGGCCAACGTTTACTTTAGCCACTCTTTTTCGTTTTATATATTTATAGAAACTTTTGCTATCTGTCTTTATATTCTGTGCTAGTTTTTTCTCATGTTCTATCTTACTTTTCTTTATTGCTCTTTTTGTGGCTTTCTGTTGACCTTTAAAGTTTTCCCAATCTTCTAGTTTCATGCTGTTTTTTGCCACTTTGTATGCCTTCTCTTTCAATTTGATAGCCTCCCTTATTTATTTAGACACCCATGGCAGATTACCCCTTTTCTTACAGTCCTTCCTTTTCATTGGAATATACTTTTGCTGAGCACTTTGAAAAATTGCTTTGAAAGTCCTCCACTGCTCGTCAACTGTCCCACCATAAAATCTTTGTTTCCAGTCTACTTTAGCCAAGTCCTCCCTCATTCCATTGTAGTTCCCCTTGTTCAAGCACAGGACCCTGGTATTGGATTTTATCTTCACACTCTCCATCTGTATTCTAAATTCAACCATACTGTGATCACTCCTTCCAACAGGATCCCTAACTATGAGGTCATTAATTATTCCTGTCTCATTACACAGGACCAGATCTAGGATAGCTTGCTCCTTCGTCGGTTCCATTACATACTGTTCAAGAAAACTATCACGGATCCACTCAATGAACTCCTCCTCAAGGCTTCCCTGACCGAGCTGGTTCGACCAATCTACATGTAGATTAAAATCCCCCATGATAATTGCCGTACCATTTTTACAGGCATTAATTATTTCTTTGTTTATTGCCCGCCCCAATGTGATGTTATTATTTGGTGGCCTATAGACTACGCCTATCAGTGACTTTTTCCTCTTAGAATTTCTAATTTCCACCCAAATGGATTCAACCTCATTCTCCATAGAACCTATATCATCTCTCAGCACCGCCCTGATGTCGTCCTTGAATATCAGAGCTACACCACCTCCCTTACCTTCCTGTCTGTCCTTCCAAATAGTCTGGTACCCTTGGATATTTAACTATGCCATTTGGCCCAAGGCATCCCATCCAGACGTAACTTCCTGCCCAGTCCCTGTAACCCTACATTTCCCATGGTTAATCCACCCAGCTACATATCCCTGGACATCACAGGCAATTTACCATGGCCAATCCGCCTAAACTGAACATCTTTGGACTGTGGTAGGAAACCAAAACACCTGGAGAAAACCCACATAGACAGCTGTCCAAGACTGGAATCGAACCCAGGTCCCTGGTGCAATGAGGCAACAATGCTAGCCACTGTGCCACCATGCTGCCCAATTGTTTGGTGTGATGCAATTGTTTCTCTATAGTAAAAGGCAGAAATTGTCTCGCTTCCAAAGATAATTCACATCAACTTGTAAATAGACTGAGGCCATTCATCCCACAACTTTGTTCCAATTTTCAAAGAAATTGATGAGCAAAGTCACTCATTTCCTTCAAGTGCCATAACTGCATATTTGTTGAAACACATGCCCAGAATAAATCCATTAATTTTGACATGGAAAGCACTCAACTTTCTCAGTCTTTAGGAAGAGAGAATTTCACATTTCTTCAGATTTCCAAGACTTCCATGCGCAGTGCTTGCATGTGAATATTGAGTAGAGACCAGATTGGGCTTGGCTGTGATGCTTCCATGGCTAAATAGCTTGCTGTGCTAATAGAAAAGGCTCAAACCTGACTAATGGCTGATTGGAGGGTCCATATCTGTGAGAAATTTGAGAACTCTGAGAGAAAAGAAACTGCTGAGAACAAATTATTGGCACAATTGGAAACAAAATCTTTCCCTCCCCAGATTTCTACAGGCATTAATGAAGGCATTTTTCAGGTGTCCTGTAATATTTTTGATCTTTTAGTGTTCTGATTATTACACAATGCTTTAGAGGAACAAATTGACCCAGTGCAGCTTCTGAACAAACCCAGGGTGGTGGAGTTGGGAGTTCATTCTTTTCAGGAAATAGAACAAATCTTTTCCACACTAGCAGGATGGCATCATGGAACCATCATCCACTTTAGCACCAAAGGAAGCCCTTTGGTCTATCATGGATGTTTCAGAACTTTCATAGAATTATCTCATCAATCACTGTACTCTGCTTTTGACCCACAGACCACAAATAGTTCGTTCCCTTCTAGTGCTTATCTGATTCCTTTTTGAAAGTTATCGTTGAATCTGCTTTGCAGTGCTTTCTGGATCACAACAACACACCACATAAAAATTGTTTTATAATGTATCTGGTGTCAATCAATATAAAGACATTTGGTGGAATTGAAATCAAGACATGCATGCCTTTGCTTTTGTGGATAAATATTACTGACTTACTCAGTCTTACTGTTCCCATCCCACATCCAGTTTCGCAAATGTTCACTATTTATGTATTCAAATAAATAATAGTCACCACCCCTTTTCTCTTAATCTAAAATAAAATAATTAACAAACATAATAATATGATTAAATAGATATTAATATCCAGTTCTTTTTCCAGTCATCACAAATCAGTGTCCTGCCACTGGAATCAGCTCGACCTTGTTTCCTTCAGCAAAAGTATTGATTTTTAACACCTCTATCAAATCTTGCCTCAAATCAGTGCACGAGCACGTGATGCTGACCACAGCCAACATTCGGTTGCGTAGATCCTCTTTTCTGACTGGTCCTACAGTGCTTACTACATTAAAAGTAGTTGAGAAAAAGTACTTGAGAAGAGGCTTTGGTCTTACACAAGATGTAGTTTATTGCATGATAGCAATATGAGATTATAATCACTTAAGTGTAGGTCTGGATCCCTTGAGTTTCTTAACTGTTCTGCCTTGACCCGCCCAAGTCCTTAAGATATCATCAAGCTGGATGGAGGTTCAAACATCATTCAGCATTAACCCTTCAAGTACCATTAGCTTGTACAACACACTCCAGTTTGTCCAGAGTCTGCACATTACAGTAGTCACTCACTGCTGCTGCTTATTCTGGTTATTGCTTCTGCATGGTCTCTGAGACATCCATGCTAAAGTGCAGAGCCAAAACCGAGCAAAAATCCTGAGCTGAAGTCGAACCCCAGTATTATAATAAGGGCTACTATAACTTCTTTGCTTTTGACAATAAGCCTTCACTAAAAAAGCCAGGGAGTTCAGATGGCTTCTTTAACAGCCTTCTTAAAAATATGTGTATTAACATTGCCTCATTGTTTCTGTAATTCCATTTGAAATTAGGTTTTTATTGCACTTTCATTCTTGTAAAGAAATTGCATTACCCTTCACACTTCTCTGAATTAAACTTGATTTGTGTCTGTCCAGTTAACCATTCTGCGTTCTTCTGAAGTGTGTTATGATCCTCCTTGATAATCGCTACATATTTTGAGTTTTGAATTATCTGCAAACTTTTGACTGATGCATTATATATATTAAAGAGCCATTGTTCAAACACTTAGCCGTGAGGAATATCACTGTACATCCCTTTGCAGTCTGAAAAAAACGCCTTTACCACTATTCTTGGCTTTCTGTCCCTTATCCAATTTTAATTCCATGCTACAATTTTACATTTAATCCTGTGGGCTTTAGTTTTGCTAACAAATCTATTAAGAGATACTTTGTCAAACGCCTTTTGAAACTCCATTGAGACAACGTCAACCACACAGCCCTCATCAAGTCTTTCTATTACTTCATCAAAGAACTCAGTCAGTGCAGTCAAACACAATTTGCAAGTCTGTGCTGACTTTCATGTATTGCCTATACTTCTTCAATTGCCAATTAATTTGAGATTAGATTATTGTCTCTGTGAACAGTGACTTTTTAAATTGGCACACACTATTCTGTCATGACAGGACATTGCAAACATAAAACCTCAGAGATAAAAAGGATTGTTTTTGAACTTGTTCCTGTTAGCCTTAAAGAGAAGTTAATTATATTTTAACCAGTTTCTGAACTTTTTTGAATATTTTTTTCTCCTCAGGTGCTTTTGGTATTTAAAGCCAACGTGCGGGAGGGGATTAAACACTATTATGATGACTTGGATTTCAAAAACATTCTGGATCGCATACAAATCAAGGTCAGTCTCTGTTGTGATTGATCAGTAGCTGTGGTATGGGTCTCCTAGCTTCTGTCACTTTTGTCTTTGAGGTGCACTTCCCTAATGTTGAACAGTTAACTATGGCCACCTCTGTTTGAAGTCATTATTTCCCTAACCAGTTCTACCAGTGTGCACAGAATTGCTGTATTCTGTATGATATGAAAATCTGAAGCCCCTAATTTTCTTATGATATATGAAAGCTCAGATCTCGTGGGAATTTTGTTTTGCTGACATATTTCAATTATTACCTTAATCTAACAGTTGGGCGGGGTGGGGGGGAATATGAAGAAAGTTTAAACTGAGACAGGCCTCTCTGCATTATTTCCATGTGCAATTTCTCCTTGCAAAACTTTCCTGTCTTTTTTATAATACAGTCTATTTATTTTCCAGTAAAGAGGGAGGCATGGAAAACATTGTCCACTGCCCTTCTCTAAAAACCAACCAGTGTTTGTGGTAAGTTAGTTTACTGATCTTCCCTTCTTTAAAAAAAGTGCATTGTGGAACGTCTTTTACAAATTATATCCCCAAAGTGCTTTTCCAGCAAATATGGTCACTGTTATAATGTAAGAAGCATGAGAGGCAATTTGCTCATGTCAGACTGCTCAAGTAGCAATGATACTGGCCAGTAAATCTGTTTTTAGAACTGTTGATTGAGGCAAAAGTATTGACCAGGGCACTTGGCAGAACTATGCTCCTGCTCTTCTTTGAGATATTGCCATTTGATCATTTGGAGTCCACCTGAGAAGAAAGAAAGGGCATTGGTTTAAAGTCTCATCCAAAAAGTGAGACCTCTTACAATAAAGCACTCCGTTGATGCTACACTGGAGTGTGAGCCCACACTTCTTCATTCAACCTTTGAAATGGAATTTGGACTTTGAACCTTCCAAACTGTTAGGTCACCCACTAACCCCAGCTACCAATGAGCATGTATTTGGCAATGAGTTTGAGCTATCCTGTCAAACAATTGCTTGAGGCAAATTTACTTATTGATGCTGTTTTCCACTGGTCTTTGTGAACCAGCTGACAGTGACTGTCATGGATTGTCATAACTCAACTTACGAAAGACAGGGATTTAAATCGGCACCAATTTAGCACAGAGTTGCAGAACACGGAGATCAATTATTGGTAAGTCACCTCGAAGATGGATGTGAAATGGCTGTGGTTTATGGAGTAGTTTAGGAATTGGCTGGGCAGTCATTCTTCCACAAAGGCAGCTTTGAATGCCTGACTCTGCCACTCTCCCAGGATTATCTCAGAATGCTGACAATGAGAAATTGCTAACTGTTCGTGTCAGTGAGAATCAAATAGTTCCAATTGGCACTTTTCTGATGCTGGGTAAAGATTAAATTGCACTAATGTGAGCAGCAGAGAATGCATCACACTGTGCAAAAGGAGAAATATTATGGACGAATTCAACTTCAAAATGACGTCCTGTTTTGTGTTCAAGGTGAATAAAATTATCAGCATGATTTGCTTTGAATTAAACATGGCTTAATTTGAACCTCGGTACATCCTTTGTATGAGCTGAAAACATCCTGCATTTAAGTCCCTTAAGTAATTTTTACAAGTGCTTACTTGCTATATGCTGCAACAGAAACATGTATTCTGTTCAGCAGGAACTGCAGTGATGCAGTGATGTTATTCAATTAAACTACATAGAAGTATTTCAGTGAAATCACCAGCAGAGTCATCAGTGGTGGAGAATCAAGGCTGCTTTTCCCCAAAATATTCATTCAACTTGATCAGCCTTGAGAAAGTGATCTATGGCCTTGAGCCCATGGGACACAGTTGTCCCAAATTTGGCACTTGCTGGCATCAGTATGATTGGCGGAGCTATCCAAATGTTGGAATGGAAAATGGCGATTTCAGTAGTTCTTATTTGGGGAAATAGCACCATATTTTCATTTCATTCTAGCTTGACCTTTTTCATTGCTGCATGCTTCTTCAGTTGTCTTGACCCTAAGTTCTGGAATTCTCTCCTGAAACCTCTCCACCTTTTACCCTCTCTTCATTTAGCATGGACTCAAAACCAGTCTTCGATGAAGTATTTCGTGAATGTATCCTAATATCATCATATACTGTCGTAGTTGGTTGGCTCACCGAGCTGTTTCATTGCTTTGCAGACGTTTCATTACCCTGCTGGGTAACATCATCAGTGCAGCGTCCGATGAAGCGCCGTTGTGTTTTGCCGCGAGTTATTTAAACTCTGGAGTCCATTGAGCTGGATTACCTCACTTCTGGCTTTCCTTTGCTGTGGAGTGTAGATGGCATCAAGCTCTATGTTTTTGTTGATGGCTTTCTTCGTGGAGTACCAGGCTTCTAGGAGTTCCCGTGCTTGTCTCTGCTTTGCTTGTCGCAGGAGCTTGGTGTTGTCCCAATCGAATCGGTGGTTCTCCTTATCCATGTGGATTGAGATGAGTGAGTATTGGTCGTGTCTTTTTGTAACCAATTGATGTTCACGTACCCTTGTTGTTAATTTCCTTCCTGTTTGTCCGATGTAGTGTTTGTCACAGTCTCTGCAGGGAATCTTGTATATGACATTGGCCCTGTCCATAGTGGGTCGTGGGTCTTTAGTTCGGGTGAGCAGTTGTCGTGGGGTTGATGTGGGTTTGGATGACCACTGGGCATCAGAGTAGCAAACAAACATCAACCCTACGACAACTGCTCACCTGAACCAAAGACCCACTACCCCTATAGACAGGACCAATGTCATACACAAGATTCCCTGCAGAGACTGTGACAAACACTGCATCGGACAAACAGGAAGGAAACTAACAACAAGGGCACACGAACACCTACAGGCTACAAAAAGACACGACCAATACTCACTCATCTCAATCCACATGGATAAGGAGAACCACCAGTTCGACTGGGACAACACCAAGCTCCTGGGACAAGCAAAGCAGAGACAAGCACGGGAATTCCTAGAAGCCTAGTACTCCACGAAGAAAGCCATCCACAAACACATTGAGCTCGACCCCATATACACTCCACAGGGAAGGAAAACCGGAAGTGAGGTAATCCAGCTCAATGGACTCCAGTGTTTAAATAACAAGTGGGAAAACACAACAGTGCCTCATCGGGAGCTGAACTCATGATGTTACCCAGCAGGGTTAACGAAACGTCTGCAAAACAATGAACCAGCTCGGTGAGCCAACCAACTACAACATCCACAACCCAAGCTACAAATCTACTCTAAAACCTTAGATCATCATAAACTACATGTTGTCAAATTTTGCTTGATTTGTCCCTGTGAAAAGCCATCAGACATTTTTTAAGCGGTTGGTGAATTTTACTAATCCTAATGGCTTTTGATATTTGCATTCAAAAGCGCAGAACCACAGGAGATTACAGTGCAGGAGGGGGCCATTCGGCCCATTGTACCAGCACGGGCATAATAAGTGAACATCACGGTCGAATGCATTCTAGCAGTTTATCAGCAGAGTCCTGTCAGAAGCTTGGCAGCCTGCCTGGGCATGGAGATTCGTATCAAAGCAAAGATGATAACCTAGAGTTTGAACACTGGGCAGACTTACTACTTGGGCACTGCTAACACACTCGTCCAAAAACTGGAAAGAAACACATCCTTTAGAATGAGATTGACTAAACCTTGGGCATAAAAAACAGACCAAATTACATGAAACCGATAAAGCAGAAGTGTTCATTTTGTTAATTGGTACCAGGCCCCAAACCCTTAAATATTAAATGCATTAAATAACACAGGACACAGGTTTCAAGAACAGATCATCATTTTCTTCGGCCACTTGTCACTCCATAAAGTATTGCTTACTCGGGATCAGTTTAGTGCATGGAATACACAGTCTGTTCCTTTTTGCTCTGATCTATAACATGCAATGTGCACTGAACAGAGTGGAATCAGCTATGGAATAGGGGAAAAGCATTGGGAAGAACAGCCACAATGCTGTTGGACATGTAAATCTGAAATAAAGGGGCATTTTGCAGGCAAATATATAACTTGTAATTTTGTATTTCGGCAGGAATACAAATGAAAGGTTGTGATTTAATAGGTAAGCCTGAGCTAAATCCATAATACCCTTGGATTAAACTCCTGGCTGCTAGATAAAATGCTGTCCTTTCAGAGCTGTCACTGTTGGGCAACTCCTCTGTGTGGGATTGTCAACTATGCCATAAAGCATTGACTCCTTCTTAATAATATGAAGCTACATTTGTCACCATAAGTGCATGGAACAGTCAAATGTCATTCACATTCTTACCTTTTTACCTTGAACCTCATTTACTTTGATTGATTGAACCATTCATTCAGAAAGATCTAGCAATCTAGGTATGGACAGTCCCATCCTGGATGTTATTTCACTCTGACATCAGCTCAAATGGATGGGTCTCAGGAACAATCATATTGTCATCAAGCAGGCCACACTTAAAACCCAGGAGGAAGTGAAAATAATAGAACTTGTCCCTCATTCTTTGAGTGGTTTAAAGAGAGCAAAATTAAAATTGGGGCATTCACATGGGATGAAGGCAGAAGCTGAAACATCATATACTTGACTTGGAAAAATTATTTTCACCTATCAATAGATTTTTTTTGATCAAAGTGGAGAAGCTTGACATTCCACAATCTATGATTTGTTTTCCAGGATGAAGGGATTCTCCATTAATAATTGTGAACTTAATAAGCTGCTAAAAACCCAGCTCCACTCCATTAAATACATTCTAACTTTTGAGGAGTTTTTCCTACAATACAAATCATGTCAAAGCAGAGGTCACATTTACCCAGATGTTTCCAGATGATTTCCAGCAGCAGTGAATCCTGTGAAAGTGCAACAATCTAGATTTCTGCACTGAACTGCATTGATGGAGACCCCAAGTTGTGCAACACAGCAAGTTTTGCTGTCATTGCAACCACAGAATTTAAGGTGCAATTTTCCCAGCCACTAAATGATGTGGGCATTGGTGAGAAAGCTGGGAAAATAGGGGTAGGTCGCCATAATGAGATTCTTGATCTTGGGAACAAAATGTCCGATCATTCAACCAAATGCTGAATGGTGAGAGGAGAATCTCACTAGAGACCATATTGACAGGCGTATTTGCATTCATTTGCATGGATTGGCAAACTGTTATTAGCTTCATCTCATTTCCATGCAGGTTCCCATTCTCCCTCCCGTCAGTTAGTAAATAGACAACAAAATTCCTGATATGAAAGTCTGAGTGTTTACCTGGTGACTCCAGCTTGTTGCTAGTTTCTTCAACCCTCCATCTTGGTAAGCGGTCACTGACATCTCAGTGTCCCCATATACTGCCTTGTGTTTTCGTATAGACACAATGCCAGGCAGCTTGTTGTGATCGGTCAATGAGGTGGACATGTTGATTTAATGTTAATCTCACACCTCCGCCATGTGCCAACAGGTTATGTAGCAAACACACTGCATGTGTTTGAACCAAATTCAAAGCCTAAGGAGAATAATCCTCCGAGCAGTGTGTGCTGCATAATTCTAGCATGTTGCACTCTGCAGAATTAGAGTCGACAAGGTGGGGATGTGATGGATTCTGAAAAGTTGGGAGAAAGACAGCATATCTTCCAAGGAGGAAGATGAGGACATGCAGCTGGAGCAAAATCAACTTCTACACAAGAGAGCGCTGCAACGTCGGACACAACAAGCAACCACAACTGGAATGACACCTGGCTCCATTGAATGTGAACTGGGTGCAGTAATTGTTTCATTTGTTGTTGGCTGAAAATCAAGTAGTTACTGCCTTTTCCAAAGGCAAATGAAGCTTCCATTTGTCAGTTTATTGTTCGTTTGAATGCTGCTGAATAAAAGCGAACATTTTTCAGGCATGTGAAGGCTTTCTAATACAAGATGGTTCCACATTGATCATTGAGAAAATGTTAGGCTAGACAGGGTATTGGGGAATGAGTAGCTGTCCCTTAGACTAAGTTCCAAGGTAGGATGAATCGGAGGACTGATAGCCTGTCTGGCTTGGTTCTTGAAAAGCAATAGATTTATGAATGTCCACTTGTGTTTGCAATGAACTGCAAAGTAGCTCAATGTGCACTGAGAAGCATTTGCTTGCCTACTATTTGCATGGTGAAGGGCAGCGGTTGTTGTGGTGCATGTCTGGACTATAAAGATAGCTGAAGCACCGCGTCCCCCAGGATGTCATGGCAGGGGCAAGTACTTCCGCCTGTG